>NW_021832051.1:0-31161 GCF_006345805.1 Octopus sinensis
GTCAAACCAATCAAGTATTAATAAAAATGCCAATGCTTTTATTTTAATAATAATTATAGGCGTAGGAGTGGCATTGTGATGAGAAGCTTATATATACATCCCTCTCTCTCTCTCCTCTCTCTATATATATATATATTATATATATATATATATATACATATATATAAAGTTAATCCAAACAAGAAAACACAAAAAAAACACAACAACGCGAGGACGTGAACAAAATAGTATTATTGGACGCTCAGGAAAGAAGGGAAGAAGGATATATATATATATTATATATTATATAATATTATATATATTATATATATATATATAATTATATATATATATATATTATATATATATATATATATATATATATGCGTGTGAATGTATGTGTGTGTGCGTGTGTGTGTGTATACCATCGCTTGATAACTGCTCTTGGTGTGTTTACGTCTCCGCAACTTAGCAGTTCGGCAAAAGACTTCGATAGACTAAGTACTAGGCTTTAAAAGCAAAAAAAAAAAGTACTGAGTTCGATTCATTCGACTAAAAATTCTTCAAGCCGGTGCCCCAGCATGGCCGTGATCTAATAATGAAGCAAACAAGTAAAGAATAAATGAAATGATAAACGGTTAATTGCGAAGCGTAATGTCACGTGATCGACCAAAGGTTAAACACGAAACGCCTCCAGACACAAGAAATAGGAAACTTAAATATAAATACTTTCGCTTCTCTTCTTAATTTCTATTGTCATCGATCCTTTCAGATGTTGGGGGTTATAAAAAAAAATTGCAATTGAGTATAGCAGTAATTATTGTGATACGAGGGTAATTCCACTGGGTTGTTATTTTTAGCAAATCCACCGACTATTCAGAAGTTTCGTTATTGAATCGGGCTTCATTCTCCCTGGCAATGAATACAAGCCACAACAGCCACACAGTTGAATAGTCTTTTCTACTCTAGGCATAAGGCCCGAAATGTTTCTGGAGCGGGGGCCAGTTGATTAGATCCACTCCAGTACGCAACTAGTACTTAATAGGATAAAAGGCAAAGTCGACCTCGGCGGAAATTGAACTCAGAACGTAAAGACAGACGAAATACCTATTTCTTTACTACCCACAAGGGGCCAAACACAGAGGGGACAAACAAGGACAGACAAACGGATTAGGTCGATTATATCGACCCCAGTGCGTACCTGGTACTTATTTAATCGACCTCGAAAGGATGAAAGGCAAAGTCGACCTCGGCGGAATTTGAACTCAGAACGTAGCGGCAGACGAAATACCTATTTCTTTATTACCCACAAGGGGCTAAACACAGAGTGGACAAACAAGGACAGACATAGGTATTAAGTCGATTACATCGACCCCAGTGCGTAACTGGTACTTAATTTATCGACCCCGAAAGGATGAAAGGCAAAGTCGACCTCGGCGGAATTTGAACTCAGAACGTAGCGGCAGATGAAATACTGCTAAGCATTTCGCCCGGCGTGCTAACGTTTCTGCCACCTCCGCCGCCTTTGAATATTGTTATACAGTCACAAAGAACGACACTGAAACACCAGAACATCAAATATTGTCACGTGACACCACACACACATGCGTACGCGCGCACAACACACGCACGCATACTGTCCCACAACTACATCAGATCCATGAAACACTTCTACACCATTAGACCACACCAGCAACCAATACTGTAACCCAGTTCCACAGTGTGACATCAAAGCAGCAAACATTTTATTCACAGAGATATACCAGACAGCTAAACGTCGCAACACAACAGACACATTGCTGCCCCACAACTGTAATAGAGCATCTCTTTGTGTCCAAACATGACAACAACACCAATTTGCAGTGGAAATATGGTTGCAACTGATAAAACATCACAACTCAATATTTCTGATACGAGACGACATCGAGTGATTTGGGGATATTCACGAAGAACAACAATAACGACAACGACAACAGCAAGAACAACAACAACAACAACAACTGGATAAGATTCATTGCAACAATAACAACAATATTCAAGAAACAAATAATAAGGTAAACGAGAAACAATAAGCAGAAAAATAACGGGGATAGAAATATTGGGAAATATAAGGGAGGACAATAAGATGCAGAATCACAAAGAGTCAACAACAACAACAACAACAACAACAAGTGTAAAGGGCGACAACAACTGGCAGAATATTCATTCCTCTAGAAATAAAATTAAAACCACACACGTACACACAGATATACATACACACATATTGACTCACACACACACATGCAAACACACAAATACACGAATATATCTTCACATACTCACGCAGACAGACACGCGCACACACACACACACACACAAACATAAACGCATGCGCGCGTATACACACACACACACACACACACACACCACACACGCAAACACATAAACACTCATAAACGACACGCATGCGTATATGAATGTGTGAAGGGAAAATGGCGGCCGAACGCGAGTTGAAAGTTGTGTACAGTTTCAATTACATTGCGAGGGTCACGTGACGGCTGTGGAGGGTCAACCGGAAGAAGAAGAAGAAGAAGAAGAAGAGAAGAAGAAAGAAGAAGAAGAAGAAAGAAGAAGAAGAAACAACCAGGCACAGGTTTTAGAAAGGAAAAACAAAACAAAATTACGCAGAAACTAATGGTGGTCGGACTACTACTACTACTACTACTACTACTACTACTACTACTACTACTACTACTACTACTACTACTACTACTGCTACTACTACTGTCCATCGTGCTGTATCACCGTAATCGAACTTTTAGAAGAGGTCATTCTGAACATTCCTTAATGAATGATTGATCACAAATTTCATCGCTGACGCCGCCACCAACATTATTACCGTTGCCACCACTGTCATCGTCATCACCCCAACCACCCCCAGCGTCACCACCACCACCACCACCACTAACACGATTGCTATCATCATCAACATCATCACCGTCATCCGCATCATCATCATCATCATCATCATCATCATCATCATCATCATCATCATCATCTCATCATCATCACCACTACCATTGTCTCTCTCTCTTTCTCTCTCATGAATTCTTTCTCCATTCCTAGTTTTCTGGCCTCCATAATGAAGAGTCGGAACTCTAAGTATAGCTATACATATATAACTATTTATGTGTGTGTCTGTGCGTGCGTGTATGTATGCATGTATCTGTCTGCCTATCTATCTATCTATCTATCTATCTATCTATCTATCTATCTATCTATCTATCTATCTATCTATCTATCTATCTATCTATACACATATACATATGTATATATATAGATGTATATATCGTATATATATATATATTCACATGTATAATAGATATATTATATATATAGCTATATGTATATGCATACACACACACATATTTATATGATTATATAATACACTGTAGAATTTGTGCTAACGCGATGATACCACATGTGACGTCACTGGATAGTTCAAAAACCAATAATGTTTACTGGGGTGTTGGTCACGGTAAGATCGAACAAACTATTGACCAATGTAGCAGGAAATTACTTTGCGACCTCACTCATTCCTTGGGCAGCCGACGTCTTTATTACATTCCTTGGTTTTGGTTCTTTGCATTTGGTAAAAAATCTACGTCATCGAGAAGAGAGAGGGAGAGAGGGTGTGAGAGAGAGAGAGAGGAAAAAGAGAGACAGGAAAGAAAGAAAAAGAGATAGATAGATAGATAGATAGATAGATAGATAGACAGATAGATAGATAGATAGAGAGAGAGATAGAGAGAGAGAGAGAGAGAGAAAACGATGAGGTGAGAGTAGAAGGAGGAGAGATGAAAATGTGGAAGAAGAATTGCTGCTGAGTATCCAAAGGTCTTGGGAAAGGTTAAGAAATGTTGAAAACCCGACAGTTGACTCATTCTATCAATATTTTTGCCAAGAAATTGCCTTTCTTTTGTTTCTGGCATTTTTTCAACACCATCTTTACTCAACTTTGTCAGCAGACACGAATAAAATTGTAATTTCAGTCACGGTTTTTATCCGTGATGAAACCCGGGTTGTCCGCTTACAAAGGTCGAAACCCTTTCGCCCGCTCAACCTCTCTCATTCCATTTGATGACAGAAAAATGTTTTTTACTTTTTTTACTTTCTCTAATTTGTTTTTTTTTTTTTTGGTGGCAGGATTACTTACCTCAGCTACAATTAAAACTCAAATGGCCAGAAATATTTTCATCTTCCATCGGCACACAGTTCTCTCTCTTAACACGATGCTGGAGCTGACCTCGTTTGTTTTTATGCACTAAAAGCATGAAAAGTATGAATGAAGTGAGACGGACCCAACCGAGAATCGAAACCTGACCGCAGATGCAAGATATTGAAAGATGACGACTTTTTCTAAAACAGTTGATAGAATACCAAATGTCTTGATATTGCTGCGGGAAGGGTAAGGATGTTGTAATGTTCATGCCTTTCCATTGACCCTTAAGGTTGTAAAGAAACTATGCTTTAATGAAATTGACCCCATGGACCACAAATGTATAAAAGAGACCGCGATGACGTCTTAAGAAAACCCTTAACAGAAGAGAAAGAATTTTTTGAAAACAGAAACATATTTTGTGTTATATGTAATAGATGGACATGTATAGCCCTGGGCCGACCAAAACCTTGTGAGTGGATTTGGCAGACGGAAACTGAAAGAACCCCGTCGGCGAGGTGGCAGAATCGTTAGCACGCCGGGCGAAATGCTCAGCGGTATTTCGTCTGCTGTTATGTTCTGAGTTTTAATTCCAGCGAGATCGACTTTACCTTTCATCCTTTCGGGGTCGATTAAATAAGTACCAGTTACACACTGGGGTCGATGTAATCGACTTAATCCCTTTGTCTGTCCTTGTTTGTCTCCTCTATGTTTATCCCTGTGGGCAATAAAGAATAAATATAAATATAAATATATATAATATATTATATATATATATATATTACCTCTTATAACCACTAAACCATATATATATATATGTATGTATGTATGTTTGGTGTCTTGTGTTGTCCCCCCCCCCCCACCAACACGCTGATGCGTTTACGTCCTCGTAACTTGCTATATACGCTAGAGACTTACCTCCCTTTATCATTCATTACGTATAGTACGTTAAAGTACTAACGAAAGTACGGGGAACTCAAAGCATTTGGTAGGACTTAACATATATTATTATTTATTTTTTTTAAAAAGAAGAAAAATCTGATTTGACAGGCTCGTCACGGGAACCTACGAATCAAACTGTCATTTAAATAATGATGATGATGATGATGATGATGATGATGATGACGATGATGATGATGATAATAATAATAATACAGTCAACTCTCGCTACTATGCCACTCTCGCTACTATGCCAGTTTTGCGCGGTCCCGGCCAAATAATAAACAAAACATTTTTACTATGCCACCCTCAACTCTCGCTACTATGCCACTTGTAAACTGAAGCGCACGCAACTTTTCGAAATTTTGTACTCCTACATTTTGTACATTTCGTATTTGTAATCTTGTGGAAAAGTTCAGAAAGTAGCACAAAATGTCAGCTCATATAAGGCAAGCGGACTGAGTTTACGCTGAAGGAAAAGAAGGAGATTATCGATGCTGCGAAAAACGTTATTGTCGGGCCCCTCGTATCATTAGTAATATCTGATACAAGTTACCGCCCCTTGTATTGTCCGACATGTTTCACTCTAGAAGAAATAGCAAAGGAGGTAATGCATAACGAAGAGCCGGTGGAAAGTGAAGATGACGAGGTAATTGTAG
This sequence comes from Octopus sinensis, assembly GCF_006345805.1. Taxonomy (NCBI): domain Eukaryota; kingdom Metazoa; phylum Mollusca; class Cephalopoda; order Octopoda; family Octopodidae; genus Octopus; species Octopus sinensis. The sequence goes on from NW_021832051.1 coordinate 5,776, forward strand.
AAGAGGAATACGTTTCGTTTGCAGATGCCCAGAGAGCATGGAGCACTATCCGAAAGTTTATGCAGCAGCAGAGCAGCGGAAAACCCAGCATCCTGCAGGCGAGTGATAGGCTAGACAACGAAATGAATGAAATCCGCCGAAAGAAGATGCGTCAGCCGACAATTTTTGAGAGCTTCGGGATTAACTAAAAGCAATCTGAACTTAATAAACTTGGATGTCTTCTTTTTACCATTGCATTACTTCTTATGGCCTTACTTCCCACCCTATGAATTTTTATTCGTATGTTCAGTAAATTTTGGTTACGTAGTGTTTAGATAACAGACCCTCGGTACTATGCCACTTTGGCTCAGTCCCGCAGGGTGACATAGTAGCGAGAGTTGACTGTAATAATAATAATAATAATAATCTTTTCTACTAAAGGCACAAGGTCTGAAATTTTAGGGGAGGGGACTATTAGATTACATCGACCCCAGTACTTCACTGGTACTTAATTTATCGACCCCGAAGCGATAACAATGATTATGTGTGTGTGTGTGTGTGTGTGCGTCGCGTTTCTATGTATGTATGTGTTTATGTATGTCAAGTAACAACGTAATGTTATATAATAGAATATAATAGAATATAATAAAGTAAGAAAGAGTTTCATTCCATGATCGAGAGACGAACTTTAGAGAAAATTCTTCGACAATGAAGTCTTCTGGAAGTAGGATTTTGAGACTGGCTCAAATTTCTATTCCTTCTGATTTGGAGACGTGGAAGGAGGAGGAAAAGGAAGAGGAGGAGTGATATAACGTGGAAGAAACGGGTTCGAGTCCATGTTTATTATCTGTAATAGATGTACTCTTTGTATCAGCACGTTCCACTTTGTTCAAAATGGTGAATGTGCTTAGTAATTATGTTTACTCTGGGTAGAACCAATTATCGGGGAAAAAATCCATATTTTATTCAGCTTCCCCCTCTCTCCCTGCCTCTCTCTGTATCTATTTACATATAACACACACACACACACACACACACTCACAACGAAGAACGAGACCACAACTCAGAGAATCTATTCAAATGTAAAGATCTTTTAAATATTCTTCATTTAACAATCCCATATCGTTCATAGTTCCATAATATCTTCTTCCACTTCCGTTTTTATATCACTCCCCTTTCTGTCGACCCTTCTCCCCTCCCCCCTCACTCTTTCTCTGGAGTTTAATTGTGGTTTAAAGTAGCATCTGGTGTATTTGAAAGCTGAAGTCAGCCATTGAAACGCAGACGACTGCACTTAAATTGCTCTGCGGAGATAACTTCATTTCTTTCAGAACCGTATATCTCACATTTTACTAATCTCTATCTCTCCATCTCCCGCGTCTCTCTTCGCACTATATCGCTCTCTCACTCACCCCCCTTATCTCTCTCTCTCTCTCTCTCTCTCTCTCTCTCTCTCTCTCTTTATATATATATATATATATATATGTATATATGACTATAAATAAGTGTGCCCGGGAGACACCACCCTTATTTATAGTTGTATAAAAATTATTACCTTGTATGGTATTTATTCCCATGCTGGCCACTTGATAATATCGATATTTAAACATCGATATTATCCTTATTATAAATATATATATATATATATAAGATATAATATATATATATATATATATATATATATACAAGTAAGAAAATGGAGGAACAGATCCTTTCAATCATCGACTTACAGATATTACCAATTCATATTATTTATTAACTACTTAAATAGGAACATCCAAATCCAACAGAATAAAACAATGTACATCAATAAGTAAGATAAAACCATAAAAATAATACATATAAAATGGATATATAAACGTATATACCGGCATGTATTTATTTTTCATGTAGGTTTTTGTATAAATCCACATGGCGGTCTTCAGTATTAAGTTGTTTTTATGTATGTTTGTACTTATTTGTACTTTTTTATTTACTGGTACTTGATAATTCATTATAACATCTATATGCATATGTGTGCATTTGTGTATGTATATGCACGAGAGTATGTGTATGTGCATGTGTAGGCGTGCATGTATATCCGTATATATGTGTGTGCATATTTATGTGTGTATGTATGCGTATGTCTGTATGCATGTATGAATATGTCCATATGTATGTGTACATTCCTGGGTGTATGTGCTTGCATGTATTTGTATGCATGCGTAAATGTATGAGTGTGCACACATGTGTGTGCGCATGTGTATGTGTGTGTGCATACGTGTATGTATGGGCACGTGTATGTGCACACATGTATGTGTGTGCGCGCATATATGTGTGCATGTGTGTATGTTTACATATGTGTGGGTGCGTATGGTTATATGTACATACTTTTGTGTATGTATGTATATACTTGTATGTATATGTATGTACGTATGTTTATGTGTGTGTGTGCGCATAAGTGTATAGGTGTGTGTGTATATATGCGGATGTATGACCTTGTGTGTATGTGTGGGTATATGTGTGGGCTGATGAATGGATGTATATTGGTATGCATGCAGATGTGTATATATATGAGTCTGAGGATTGTGTGTGTGGGTATAGGAATGCTGGTATGTGTTGCGTGTATATGTGTGTGTGTGTGTGTATAGGTATATATGTTTACTCTTTTACTTGTTTCAGTCATTTGGCTGCGGCCATGCTGGAGCACCGCCTTTAGTCGAGCAAATCGACCCCGGGACTTATTCTTTGTAAGCCCAGTACTTATTCTATCGGTCTCTCTTGCCGAACCGCTAAGTGACGGGGACATAAACACACCAGCATCGGTTGTCAAGCAATGTTGGGGGGGACAAACACAGACACACAAACACATACACACACACACTTATATATATATACATACACACGACAGGCTTCTTTCAGTTTCCGTCCACCAAATCCACTCACAAGGCACTGGTCAGCCCGAGGCTATAGCATATATTTATATGTATGTATATGTATATAGGTGCAGGTGTGCATATGTGTGTGTACTTGTATATAAGTTTGCTGTTGAATATATGTATGTGTGTGTGCGTGTGGATGGGTATATATATATATATATATATGTAGGTCCCGGGTTGATTCGGGGTTAACCACAGTAAATAAGGTACTCAATACATAGCAGAGTAAAATTAATTTATTATATAGAAGGAGCTTCTACAGGACTAGAACTGTTTCATTCAAGAGAAATCATCAGGAAGCTGATATATATATATATATATATATATATATAGGTGTAGTCGTGCACATATGTATGTATATGTTTTGCGTGTATGTGTATGTGCTGTTGAAGTTGTGTGTGTGTGTGTGTACATATAGATATGTATTTCTGTCTATTTAAGAAGTGTGTTTATATGTATGCGGATATGTATATATGTCTATTCAAGTAGGGTGTATGTATGTATACGAATGTATGTATACATGTATATATGTATATATGTGAGTGTGTGTGTATGTATATATTTATGCATATGTATGTATGTATATATCTGCACTTATATGTATGTATATTTATGTGTGGGTATATGGGTATATATGTATATATGTGTGTGTGTATGTATGAATGTTCATGTTTGTGTATATATGAGTATTTGTATGTATATTGTATATGTATATTTTGCATATGTGTGGCTATTTATAGGTATGTATGCAGGTGTGCATGTGACTGTTTAAGTACGTATATGAGTGTATATATGTATGTGCATATATATATTTACTTATGCACCTCAACCTATATTCGATTAAGGTATTTGTTGTATTTATAAAGGTTTATAGGAAACGGGTGGCCTGAATATTTGTTTGTTTAGTTTTAACTATTTATGTGGTCCCCCTCGATATTAAGGGTTTTGACCTAACATTTATTTAATTACGAGGATATAATTGTATTACCTTTGATCAATAATACATTACCTATTATATATAGGGGTACATGGATATGATATTGGATAACCTTAGATTAATATTGAATAACTATCTTATATCAATAAATGTATGTATATAGAAACAATGCCACATTGCCCTCATCTCACACACCCTTCTACTGAATAAATACTGGACGCATCTTGCAGTTAGAGAAAACAACCATATGTATACATCCATCCATCCATTTATATATATATATATATATATATATATATTATATATATATATATATATAGATATATATAGTATACAAACATATATGTACGTACCTACATCTACATGTATATATACATGCATATATAAATATACATACGTGTGTACAGGACACCACAAATAGACGTAGAACTCAACAGCATGGAACGGACCATTTTTTAACAACGGTGTTAAAAAAATGGTCCGTTCCATGCTGTTTTTACGTTTTCGTTTCTCGTTGAGTTCTACGTCTATTTGTGGTGTCCTGTACACACGTATATATATTTATATATGCATGTATATATACATGTAGATGTAGGTACGTACATATATGTTTGTATATATATATATATATATATATATATATATATATATATATAAATGGATGGATGGATGTATACATATGGTTGTTTTCTCTAACTGCAAGATGCGTCCAGTATTTATTCAGTAAGAAGGGTGTGTGACATGAGGGCAATGTGGCATTGTTTCTATATACATACATATATACATACATACATATATATATATATATATATATATATATGTGTGTGTGTGTGTGTGTGTATAGTGAGAATTTACAATAAAACAAAAGACGAAGAAGGGAACGTAAACAACAAACAGATGTGTTAGTTTAACGCTCGGAAAGTCAGAAAGTCTTTTATGTTTCGAGCCTATGCTCTTCAACAGAAATAAGCCGGGAGAGAAAATAGAAAAAGGTATAGTGGCTAGCGAGGTATCATATATATGTATGTATGTATGCATATATGTATATATATATATATGTATATATATATATATAATATATACATATATATATATATGTGTGTGTGTGTGGTGGTGTGTGTGTGGTGTGTGTATGTGTGTATAAACCACAAACATGTATATTCATTAATTATATTATATATATATATATATATATATATATATATATATATATAAATTAATGAATATACATGTTATGTTTATACCACACATACACACACACACACACACACACACACACACATATATATATGTTTGTGTACATATACCTATAATATCTATACATATATAAGTTAATGAATATGCATGTGTGTGTTTATACACACACAAAACACACACACTAACACATCTGTCTGATGTAAAGAGAATCCTGCTACCAGCGATAATATTCCAAAGACAACCAATGTAAGTCTATATCATAATTAATTGATCCGCCGTCGTCACACCTCAACCCCCACCCCAACCCTTCCACCATATTTAACTGAAATTATTTCATCTTTCAATCAGACGTCTTCCTCATTAATCCGTCTCTTTCAAAATTAATGACAACCTGTCTTTAATCTTTAGAGCCGAGTCTCACAGCTTTGTTATTCTATCTATTTACTTACTAGTCAGCACCATCATCACCACCATCATCACCACGACCATCATCGTCTTCTTCTTCTTCTTCTTCTTCTTCTTCTTCTTCTTCTTCTTCTTCTTCTTCTTCTTCTTCTTCTTCTTCTTCGTCGTCGTCGTCGTCGTCATCACCACCGCCGCCACCACAGCACCACCCCAACAACAACTGTCTGTATCTTTATATATATATTATATGTATATATATAATATATATATATATATATATCATTTATATATATATATATATATATATATATATATTTGTAATCTTTATATCCAACTTAAAATGGATATTTTGAAACGCTGCCTTGAGAGTTCTCATGCAGGCGTTTGGATATAAAGATTACATTCGGTACTAATACGGCTTCCGTCGTTAATAATCATACATACAAACACACACACACACACACACACACCACACACACACACACATATATATATATATATATATATATATATATATAATAGTTATCGCCATACTAATATGGCATTCTTATAAAAATAAGAATAAAGCTGTCCGCTTATTAGCTCCATGAGGCCATCGCCTTAAGTTAGCTATTTGATACACAAACTGTATCCATATAATCTTCGAACAAGGGAGGTCAGTCGCTTCACACTACTTGACCGAAGCTAGGTAAATAAAACCTTCGAACAGAGATTGTCAGAAGCGACACCTACTGGTTGGCTACGCTACATTGAAAAGGGGCAATACCCCGAAACGCGTCTGTAGCTGCCGGTCAAGTGTGTGGAGCGGACTGACCTCCCTTGTTCGAAGGTTATATGGATACAGTTTGTGTATCAAATAGCTAACTTAAGGTGATGGCCTCATGGAGCTAATAAGCGGACAGCTTTATTCTTATTTTTATAAGAATGCCATATTAGTATGGCGATAACTATTATTTTCCGGGAACGCTGCCGTTGTTCTCTATTAGAGAGACTTAGTAATTTTAATATTTCTATTATATATATATATATATATATATACTCAAAAATAATCAACAAGAATAACTTCGGTAATTTGGTACGATCGTTTCACGCTACATCATTTTATTAAATATTGTAAGTATTACAACAGTTTTAAAATGTTGAGCAATCATCAGCCAATTTATAGAGGTTTCCCATTAATACATAATTTTCATATCAATTGATAATATTATAGAGAAGGTAGATATATAGACAAAGATGTCGATTTAAATTTTAAGAACATTTAGGTAGTAGAGTTTAGCAATTGACTGAAGAATATTCAGAATATTCAGTTATTTTGAACTGCTAGAAGGTTGGGAAGAATGATCAGTTGAAAGAAGACAAAAAATATTTTCTATTTATAGAAATAGGGTTGAAATAAAAGAAAAATTTTTTTTTTTATCACCCCATGAATTTTAATGGATAACACCATACAAAATTCTGGTGCATCTAACTTAAGTACCATATTCATTTGAATCTGAATTTTGCTGAACTTATGTTATATATATAATATATATATTATATATATATATATATATATATATATATATATATATATATATTGATAAAAATGGTAAGACAACAAAAGAATGAAAGAGACCTCGATATTTTGTAAATAGAGGAATTTATCTGTAAATGTAATATGTGACAATTGTTCGGTAGCCATGATGAAACTCCGAGTTTCGGGTGCCGAGGTGGAAATCCACGCCGCCATCTCTTCAGTTATCCGGCCATCGGAAAAAATGCTATGAAAAATGACCGTTAAACAAAGGGAAATTACTGTGTGATTGACCGTTATTAAGACAAAAGAGCTATTTGAATGAACGCTAAGTGAGAGGAGGGAGTAAAAGTAAGGGGGTAAAAGTAAGTTCATAGTATAGATATATATATATATGTACATATCTATATCTATATATATGTATATGTATGGATGTATTATGTATGTGTGTGCATGTGCTTGTGTGTGTGAGTGTGCGTGCGTGTGTGTATGTGTGTGTGTACTTTATGTACTTTATTTGTTTTTATATATTTATGAGTCAAACAAAAGGCAATATTTCGGTGACTCATCACGTCATCAGCCACTGTTGAACTGAAAACAGTCATTCATTTAGTCATACTATATGTATAGCAGTTCTCCACATCACCAGTGTTTGGTACAATAGTTAACCAAGAAATGATAAAGGAACGGAGGAGCATCCACTTTGTATACCAGCGAGAAATGATAGATTGGCAGTAAAAATACATTTCCTCGGTTGCTGGGGGCGGGGTGGGGTGGGGTGGGGGCGAATAACTGGGACATTCAAGGACATGTAAGGAGTCGCTATATAATAGATAGAGGTATATTAGTCTAAGATATTTAGTTACTGAGAGTGCACAACAAGTAGTCGGGGCTATGAATTTGTCTTTCTCTGCATATAGCTACACGCAAAGCGTTGGCTCCGGTCATCTGCGAACCTTTAACACTTCTATCCAATATGTCATTGGCGACGGGTGTTGTACCTGCGCACTGGAGATCAGCGATAATCTGACCAATTTTCAAGAAAGGGAGCCGCAAAGACCCGCTTAACTATCGACCGGTTTCCCTTACTTCAATAATCAGCAAGATGTTCGAAACTATCCTGAAGAAAAGTATGTTGCTCCACCTCCAAAACACAGCCTCTATCTCTGATTCTCAACACGGCCTCGTGCCGAAGAGATGCTTGACCAATTTACTGGTAATGGAAGAATTAGTGACGCATATCCTGGATGATGGTGATGCTGTTGACATCGTTTTATTGGACTTTGCCAAAGCTTTTGACTCGGTTAATCACTGCCTATTACTTGTCAAGCTTCAAGCATATTGTTTCCATCCGGATATTGTTCGATGGGTTGGTGCCTTCCTCTCAGATCGCTCCTTCCAAGTCCAAGTTAATGGTTCGCTGTCCGACGTCTCCAGTGCGAGCAGTGGCGTGCCTCAAGGTTCAGTGCTTGGGCCCTTATTGTTTTTAGTCTTCATCAATGACTTGCCCGACGACCTCACACAACACACCCTTCTATTTGCAGACGATGTCAAACTGGTCGCTCCTTGCGGTGATATAGATGATCTTCGTCGATGCCTCCACCAAGTTTGGAGATGGTCAAACGAATGGGACCTGTGTCTGAACGTGTCAAAGTGCTGTCATCTGCCTGTTGGCTCCTCTCCTGCAACTCAACTTGATTTCGAGCCGGGTCGTCTGCTGCTGAAGAAGACCGACCAAGTAAAGGACCTGGGTATCTTGGTGGATTCTTCCTTTCGCCTTCGGCCCAATGCGTCCATGCTGCCAACAAAGCACGCGGAGTTCTGTTTTTGATTCGACGGTCATTCGGAATGCTCACAGCAGCCATATTCCTACCGCTCTATGTCACGCTGGTGAGACCCATATTGGAGTACGGGATTCAAACCTCTTCTCCTTATCTCCTCAAAGACATACAGCATTTCGAAAGAGTTCAGAAGATGGCTACCCGCATGGTTCTTGGTCTCAAGCATTTGTCTTATGAAGAAAGGCTGAAGACATTCGACTTTTATTCTCTCGAAAAACGACGACGCCGTGGTGATCTCATTCTCGCTCACAACATCATAAGCGGAAAGTGTAACCTCTCGAAAGAGCTGTTCTTCATTCCTGCTCCAGAGCGTGGGCTGCGGGGTCACTCCGAAAGTGCTCTACCTGCGACGATTTTATCTCAATCGAAGGAGAGGGGCTTTCTCCGCCGGACGAGATAGTGAAGATGCCGACGACGGCTCGGTTCAAAGTCTCTCTTGACCAGAAATGGCCTGGACTCTTTGTATGACCACCCTCCCTGTACATAACTCCCTGTCCCCCTACATGGCCTTGCTTTTATTTTTTGAGCCAATAAAAATTGAATTGAAAAAAATGTAAGCTTGTATGTGTGTAATAATAATATCAATACTACTACTACTACTACTACTACTACTACTACTGCTGCTGCTGCTGCTGCTGCTGCTGCTGCTACTACTACTACTACTACTGCTGCTGCTGCTGCTGCTACTACTACTACTACTACTGCTGCTGCTGCTGCTACTACTACTACTACTACTACTATAATATTGTTAAATGTGTAAGAAAAAGTTGGAGTAACAATTTCATTTCACAGACTTTTCTTACGTAGGCACACAGGGGCGCGCGTGCGCAAATCCATTGTTTATAACAAACGAGGGAAGCACTCAATACATGGCTCCTGATTCTATTTATTCAGCTGAGGACGTTTACCGTTACTTCAACTGGCTGTTGTATATTGAAAGATGTTTCTTATCCAAGACGGCACCGGGACCTCACGATTTCATTGGTTGACGTGAGTCGAGTTACTTGCAAAGGGGGAGACGGGGGTAACGTCTATATGAGTATATACATATATGCATGTGTGTGTGCGTGTTTTGCGCGTCGTGCGTGTAATGTATGTGTATATATAAACATAAATACATGCACACACACATACAAACACACACTCACATAAACATACACATACACAACCGCATACACACATATATAAATGTGTGTTTGCATGTGTGCATGTGTATAAATGTATATTTATATGAGCGTGTACGTATGGACAATCAAACGTGTACACACCTCTGGACAAAACCACGTACATGTGTTTAGGCATCGTACCTAAAACCAACAACGGATGTATAATGTGTACGCTTATATGCACTGACATACAGACGTCCTAATTCTAATTAGGAACATACACACAGATGTGTGTAAACACACTGCAAACTTGGTCCATTAGATGTGAATACAGAAACACACTGAAGTGTATGTATATATGTGTGTGTGCGTATATATATATATATATATATATATATATATATATATATATATATATATATATATATATATATGCGTGTGTGTGTGTATATAAAAACACAGTGAACTATATACATGGAAACTATACAGCAATAAATGCACACAATATATGTGTGCAAATGCGTCCGTGACCCGCATGCGCATGTCTGCATGTGTGAACATGTCTATCTAAATGTACATGATGCACACACACACACACACACACACACACAGACACACAGACACACGTAAATATATAAATATAAGTGTATATATGTATACATATATATGTATATGTATGCATATATCTAAATACATATATATACATCTATATATGCATGCAAACACAGACACACATGTATGTATGTATATATATATATGTATATATGTATATGTATTTACACATATATATGTATATATATATATTTACGTATATGCATATATATGTTTATATATACGTATATGTATATATATGTATTTACATATATGTATATACAAGTGTGTATATATACTTATATGTATATATATATATGTGTGTATATACATATATATATATATGTATGTATGCTTTTTTTGTGTGTGTGTATATATATATATATATACTCACATACACATAAATACCTATATATGCACGCATACACACATACAAGAATACATGAATCAAAAGCATACACACACACACACATACGAAGGAGGCACATGTTAATTAAAGCAAAATAGAAGGAAAATACCAACTATTATACAAAAAAAAAAGAAAGGAAAAACTCCCTCCGAGAACAAAAAGCTGGCGAAGCAGTGACAAGATGGCGACCGTAGTGATTGTTGCAGTCGGCCATTTTGTTAGCTGTGCTCTGTGTCGCTTCGTCAAAACTAAACACACCAATTGTAATTCTAACCGCTTATTTAACACCGACCACATTGCTCTTATTGTTGTTACTGCTGCTGCGGCTACTGCTACCGCTACAGTTACTGCTACTATTGTTGTTGTTCTTGTTGTTGTTAGCGATGATTGCTGTGTCGTTGTTCTTGTTATTCCTGAACGATGTTGTTGATGTTTTTTTTTTATTTTACCACAGTTCTTGTTGATAAAGTTGTTGCCTTTGCTGTTGTTGCTGCTGTTATTGTTGTTGTTGTTGTTGTTGCCGTTGTTTTTGCTGTTATTGTTGCTGCTGTTGTTGTTGTTGCTATTGCTGTTGTTTTTTTCCTGATAGATTTCTTATTGCTATTGCCGCTGTTGTTGCTATCGTTTGCTGTTGTTGTTGTTGTTGTTGTTATGCCTGATAACTTTTTATTGTTGCTGCCGTTGTCATTGTTGTTGCTAGTTTAGTCTTTGTTGTTGTTATTGTTGCACCTAATGGTTTCGTTATTGTTGCTATTCTATTTTATATTTTTTTATGCTTATATTTCGCAAATGATATAACTGATGATGATGATGATGATGATGATGATGATGATGATGATGATGATGATGATGATGGGAAGTCTGACGCTGTTGTTGTTTTACTGATCTTGTTCTTGTTGTTATTGTACTACATTATGCTTCTTTATTATGGTTGAAGTTCTTTATTGTTTCACTTGTTGTTGCTGTTGTTTTTCATATGTTTGTTATAGTCGCCATTTTCAAAAAAGATTTCGTTGTTGTTGTTATTGTTAATAACAATATTGTTGTTATTACGGTCATTGCAACTAATGTTGTTTTTACTGTTGTTGTTCATTGGTGGTGGTAGTGGTGGTGTGGTGGTGGTGGTGTAGGTGCTGGGGTTGTTTTTACGGCTCTGTTGTTGTAACAAATTACAGCCATTGCGCTGATGGTGGTGGCGATGAAGGTGGTGGTGGTAGTAATAGTTGTAGTGGTGGTGGTGGTGGTGGTGGTGGTGGTGGTAATGATGGTATTGTTTCTCTTCTCGTCGATGCCGGTGCTGCTATCGTTGTTTTCTTTTCTCCTCCTTCTTTTTCCTTTCCTTGAAGAAAAAGAAAAAGAGAGAAAAGGAAGACGAAGAAAGCTGAGTCGATTCATTAAATTCTGTTAAGTATGCAATTACTCCATTGGTGTGTTGGTAATAGAGGGATATTACTGTCTGATTGTAGCCAACACTCTCTAGGGAAAGCGAGAAAAATTGAGAGAGGGAGAGAGAAAGAGATAGAGAAAGTCAGAGAGGCAGAGAGAGAGAGAGAGAGAGAGAGAAAGACAGAGTGGAGAGGGGGTAGAGAGGAAATATATCATGGAGAAGGTGAGAATTGGGAGAGGAGGGAGAGGAGGAAGAGGAGAAATGGCTGAACAAAGAGGAAGAAAGGGAGGGAGAGAAAGGTGAAGGGGAGAGTTATAAAGGTGATGAAAGTGATACTAAAAAGGAAATTGAAAACTTCGAACGGAACAGCATACCAGAGACATGCCATGTACACATACATCCATAAACAGACACACAAATACACACACAGAGATGTGTGTATAGCCATATATATATATCCATACATAAATAAATATACATCATATATATACACACATACACACACACATATATTTAGATGCAGGTAAATACAGATGTGTGCATAGTATAGTTATATATAAACACATGCATAAGACGTATCTTATATATATATATATGTAACAACAAAATAATAAATAAAATATATGCATATATACATACATATATATACGTACCTACCTCTACATGTATATATACATGCATATATGGGTACAGGACACCAAAAAAAAAAACGTCGAACACAATGAGAAATGAAAACATAAACACAAAAACCAAAGAAATGGACATTTTTCTTAAACAACGAAAAAATAGAGTACAAGACATACAACACAAGGAACATTCCCCTTCTTCAGCCACCTCTGTTTCATCTACTCCGCGTTCCGAAGGTAAAGGCGAGACACGACTTCGTTGAAACAGTCCTTCCCGCAAAAGCAAATTAAATAAAATTTGAGATTTTTTTGCGGCGGGGTAAAAATGGTAACAAAAACAGGACAGTAAAAACAATACAAAATATTAACGGTAAAAGACAGGACAATAACAGTAACACGAACATTAAGGGCTGTTAAGTCAGAACGAATGAAAAAATATTTTGAACGCTTTGAGAACGGTGAGACCCACTTGAAGGAAGCCGGGTCAGAAAGACAGTAGTGGCCTTCTCGTCACGTGTCAGCGACGGGAGGGAGGAGGAGGAGTAAGAGAATGGGAGAGAAAAAAGGGAAGGGTTGTAGAGAAAATCAAAAAGAATGAAGAATGAGAGAGAGAGGGACAGTAAGGTTAGAAGAAAAGGAAACCAGAAAGAATGAAGGATGAGAGAGAGAGGTGGACAGAATGGTTAAGAGTGCGCATCATTATTAATATTAAGATAAAACTTACTTAGAAATGAATTCGTGCGTTGCGCAATCGCACATAAACACATATATGTAAAGACACCGATATAACTATATTCCCACGTGCACATACAAGCACGAACCAAATTAAAAAAAATTTATTGACCTGAAGGAAACAACTTTTTTTTCGTGATGTAATAGAATTATCAATAAGTAATAAACGCGTCTGAAACAGCTGTAGAGAACCTTTAACGCATTTGTGTTCTTTTATATATATAATATATATATATATATGTGTGTGTGTGTGTGTGTGTGTGTGTGTGTGTGTGTGTGTGTGTGTGTGTGCGTGTATACATGTGCTTACATGCATACGCATACATATAAACATGCAAAATATACACTCGTACACGCAGTTTTGCAATCAAGCAAGCCTGTGTATATACAGACATCATACACACACATATAACTCACACACATCCCTTTTCTAAAGCAACAGATAATATTAAAAGCAATTAATATTTTACTCTGGCGCAGGTATTGAGTTCTTAATCGGATAATGGTTAATTTGATTTCAGTATATCAAGATACGTGTTAAAAACGTACGCATACTCACATACATATATATAGACAAAAGTTCTTTATTTTCCTTCTTTGCTGTATTGTACATCGACCCATCCTTAAACAGCCCCACATTAACCAGTATAACTAGTAAAACTATCGTAACTAGTATAATTAATACAATAATCAACTATAACTATTGTCATAAGAATAGCTAACAGACGTATAACCATTTGTGGAACTAGTATAACCAGGATAATTAACTATAACTAGTATAACTAGTGTTATTAAGTATAACAAGTACAGCAAACTAGTTAGTATAACCAGAATAAATTATAAAATTAAAATAACTAGTATAATCAGCATATTTAATATCATTATATCATTATTTCCAGTCTAAAGAAATTGTTAGTCCCTGAATTAACTTTTCTGCATTTCTAGAGAAGAGGAAGTTGTCAGTTATCCCCCTTGAGCGGATTTTTAGAGTGAGTGAGTGATTGGACAACAGTGAGAGAGATGGGAAGAGAGAAAGAAGAATCGATCCATCTACTTGACTAGTACTTTGCCTTTCACACACACACACACGCATGCACATGGAGGCGCGCACGCACGTGCGGTGTTTTCAAATTTTGTCAAACGAATAAGAAAGAAGACAAAAAATATTGTTGAGTATATTGTAGGTTTTAACTGATTACTTTCGCAAAACTTGAAATTCATCCACCACGATTATCACGTGAAGATTCTCGCTTGATGATCGTGATTGTATGAAACTCAAGCTGTGAGAAAAGGATTTGGTCTGAATAAACTATGTGTTTGCTTGTATATGTATGTATGTATGTTTTTTATGTATGTATGTATGTATGTATGTATGTATGTATGTATGTATGTATGTATGTATGTATGTATATATATATATATAATTTAAATAATTTTTTATTTTAACTTTTATATTTTAAATTAATTTTATGTATTGGCTTATGTTTTTCACTGTTTGATTTGCCTAATAGTGGTTTTATCTCTAATTTAATATAATATATATATATATGTATATATATATATATATATATATATATATATATATATATATATATATATATATATATATATATATATGTATATATATATATATATATACATATATATACACATATATATACATACATATATATATACACACATACATACATGTGTGTATGTGTGTGTAGGTGTGTATATCCAAATCTATTTAGATATAAACACATAGGTGTGTGGATGCGGAATTAATGGATTGGTGATTATTTTGATCGAATTTCACAAACCTATCGTTTTGTCTTCATCGCATATTTTTTTCCTATTTGTCTCCTCTTAATTCCATCGCAGACAATCGGAACCACATCACTTTTACTTGAGATCTGAGTGACATTATCGCATCCGTCTCGAAAGGAAGTGGTATGGTGTAATGACCGGAAGTTATATTTGGAATAATTGTTAATGTTTCCTTCTCATTCTCTAAAGAATTCTTTATAAACCGATTTCTTCTTTTGTCCACTGACCTTTGTCCTCTTCCAACTTTGACTTCTTCCACTCAATCGCAGTTTTGTCCATTTCCTTCTGTTAAACTCTCTAGTCAGAAAACAGAAAACTTGTGATTCTAGTGTCAGTCGATCCATCAAAGATATTCAACTTGTTAATAGCGAATTAAATAACTGTTCCTCCCTTATTGTTAAACTGCTTAAAACTTAGACGAAGGACAAAGGTCAGGCTGAATGTATCTTATCTTAAGCAAGTCTGCAGCTAAAATGTACTTTATGGCGTGTGATGGATTAGTTTCAAATATACGTATAAAAACTCTCCAGATGGATAAATTTAGAAGTGGGAGTGAAGGTGTCACTTCCGGCTTGAGATTTGCCTCAATGTGCCAAACAGCATTTTTAAAGGACCTCATGATGTCCCTTCGACTGGAGAAATTCAAGGAATTGATTATAAAACATGACACGCAGAAGATAAGTCGATTACGTCGATCCTAGTACTCAACTGGTACTTACTTTACCGACCCCGAAAGAATGGAATGTAAAGCCAACCCTGGTGGCATTTGAACGTAAAGTCAGAAGAAATGCGGCACAATAACAATTCTGTCGGCTCCGCCGCCTTCAATAATTATTATAATAATAAACCAATAATAATGGTAACGATGATGATGATGATGTTTCCGTTTGAGGGTTTCTTTCTACCCGCCCCCGCCTCTTCCTCGAACGTCTTGTTCAAGTGAAACAGGCTCGGACTAGTCGATGTCTGAGCCGTCGTTGACAGCTAAACGATATTAACATTAATAATTAGCCATAAGGAGATTTTTGGCAATTTTCCCAGCGGATGTTCATTAGGTTGGTCAGTTTTATAATTACCAGATTAATTATGGCGATCAAAACATTTCCTAATCCCCACAATAACCCTTATCCGTTTCATATTTCTTATGATGACCTTCGCCTTGCCATACACAACAGAACTTTCTCTTTCGCTTTCATTTGTTATTGTTGTTGTTGTTTTAGTCAATGTTTTTGTTTCGTTATGCTTTTTTCATGTTTGCATTGAAGGACATCATCTTCAACGTCCATTACTAAAATGCTTTTGGTGCTGTTGTTGTTGTTATTGTCATACCACGCATTGCCCATAAGTTAACCACTACTTTCATTCACGCTTTATCTAACAATAGCTCCTATTTCTTTCGTGGCTTTAGTCTTTTCTTTAATTATTATTATTATTATTATTATTATTGAGTGAGAGAGCAGTGCATGCCATCAAAGTGACACTGGGGTAAAATGTACGAAGCCCAATATACCCATCATGACTACCTGTCTGATAAGGGTACTCTAGACACATGCATCACAGCCACATGTGCGCGATATGGTGATCTCATATCAAGATAAACAGCGCATGACCTTGCAGATTAACATTTTCTTCAGGTCGAGTAATCCATCCCACTCAAAAGGTCCCTGAATAAGGGTTGTTTAAGGATGTTGAACGAAACACCCATGTTTCCAGAGGTGAATTATTCAAACCCCAAAGAATCCCTCTCAACACATGGCTATGATGCTCCCCCACTACTTCTGCTCATGATCAGAGATGCACATATCGTCAGCCACTAAGGGACATGCTCAACTGGTTACGGTCAAACAACTGACAAGCAAATCTGTGGTATTGAGCAGAATATTTGCTGTAGCCCATCTTTTATACCAAGACAAAACAATGTACATGATAACATTATTATTATTATTATTATTATTATTATTATTATTATTATATGAAAAATCACAGCTTATTTTGCTGGATTATGATGGAAAGTGTCAGTTGTCCACAGCCAGCAGACTAAGGTGACACTTGTTTACTGGTTATACTTCAAGAACCCTGCGAAGAATTCTTGCAGTTCGAAGCAATTCTGATTTTTGTAGGTGTTCTACCTTCACACGTGCACCAATCTTTTTCAGCCGTGCTGGTAGTTGAGCGCTGATACTTCCAAGTGCACCAATTTACTATTGGTTTTCACATCGACTCTCTTTATTGACCACAACCTTCGTATTTCCCACTTCAGATCGTCCGTCGAAGTTGTTTATTTTTTTCTTCTTTTTCATTGATCCTCTTGTCATCAGGACATACTATATCGATTATCATACATGGTCTTTTTTGTATTGAGTGAGATAGGAGTGCATACCATCAAAGTGACACTAGGGTACAATTATACGAATATACCCATCATGAATACCCGTCTAATAAGGGTACTCTAGGCGCATGCATCACAACCATATGTGGGCAATATGGTGATCTCATATCAAGATCAACAGAGCATGACTCCACAGGTCAGATAGAATTTTCGTCAGGTCGAGAAGCCCATCCCACTCAATTATTATTATTATTATATTATTATTATTATTTATTATTATTATTATTATTATTATTATTATTATCATTATTATTATTATTATTATTATTATATTATTATTATTATTATTATTATTATTATTATTATTATTATCATTATCATTATTATCATCATCATCATCATCATCATCATTATTATTATTATTATTATTATTATTATTATTATTATATTATTATTATTATTATTATTATCATTATTATTTATTATTATTATTATATTGATTTTGTACATAGTGTTGTTCTAGAGAATGTTTAAGAAACCATAAGAAAATTATGTTTGTTTTAAAACTTGAGATTATATAAAAAGTATTTTACGTAGGATATGGGCAGTTTCCATGAGCACTATCTTTTGAATTTCTGCCATTTTGGAGTTTCCTGCTGTCTGAGCTAGGTAGCAATCAGCCCCTTTTGCTATCATTCCCAGGGCACCTATGACAACAGGTATTGTTTTAGTCTTCAGGTCCCACACTTTGCTAATTTCTATTTCAAGATCTTTATACTTGCTCAGTTTTTGGTAGGTCTTGACATATACGTTTATATCGAATGGGACAGTCATATCCTGTGGAAAGGATGTGTTCCACTGAGGAGGCGGTCCATTTGTTGCCAGAACCCTTTAGAAAGCTGGCTTGGCATGCCATGACTGCTGATGAACCGGTGTGGTCTCCGTTTGTAAGACAAGCCTTTCCACATCTCATCTCTTTAACGGAACTGCAGTCCTGGGTCACGAAAACACGCTGACTAGGCGCCAAATACTTGGAATATCATCAGGCGCTCAAATTTTTGTCTGTCCGTATGACGTCCCCTTAATCTCTGCCCTGGAGGTTAATAAAAAAATCATGATCATGATCATCATCATCGTCATCATCATCTTCAGTATTATTATTACTATTGTTATCATATCGGGGTCGATAAGTTAAGTACCAGTTGAGTGCTCGGGTCGATGTAATCAACTACCCCCTCCCTCCAAATTTCAGGCCTTGTGCTTATAGTAGAAAGTATTATTATTATTATTATTATTATATTATTATTATTATTATTATTATTATTATTATTATCATTATTACTATTATTATATTATCATTATTATTATCATTATTTTATCATTATCATTATTAATTATTATTATTATTATTATTTTATCATTATTATTATCATTATTATTATCATTATTATTATTATTATCTTATTATATTATTATTATTATTATATTATTATCATTATTATTATCATTATTATATCATTATTATTATATTATTATTATTATTATTATCATTATTATTATCATTATTATTATTTTATATTATTATTATTATTATTAATTATTATCATTATTACTATTATTATTATTATTATATATTATTATTATTTATTATTATCATTATCATATTATTATTATTATTATTATTATTATTATTATCATTATTATTATCATTATTACTATCATTATTATTATTTTATCATTATTATATCATTATTATTATCATTATTATTATCATTCTTATTATTATTATCATTATTATTATCATTATTATATTATTATTATCATTATTATTACATTATTATTATCATTATTATTATCATTATTATTATATTATTATTATTATTATTATTATCATTATTATTATCATTATTATTATCATTATTATTATTATTATTATTATTATTATTATCATTATTATTATCATTATTATTATCATTATTATTATCATATTATTATTATTATTATTATTTTATATTATTATTATCATATTATTATTATTATTATTATTATTATATCATTATTATTATCATTATTATTATTATTATTATTATCATTTTATTATCATTATTATATTATTATTATTATCATTATTATTATCATTATTATTATTATTATCATTATTATTATCATTATTATTATCATTATTAATTATCATTATTATTATTATTATCATTATTATTATCATTATTATTTTATATTATTAATCATTATTATTATTATATTATCATTATTATATCATTATTATTATTATTATTATCATTATTATATTATCATTATTATTATCATTATTATTATCATTATTATTATTAATATTATTATTATTATTATTATTAATATCATTATTATTATCATTATTATTATTACATCCCCTCTCTCCAACTTCTTAATCCCCCCACCCTTTACTTCATATTCATTCATTCATAATTTTTATCCTTTCCGTTGTATTTTTTATGCTTTTATATTTCTATATTTTTATTCCTTTTTTCTTCTCTTTAGATTCACAAAAAGCCTTTTTCTTTCTTTTTATTTTCTTTTCCTTCTCGTTCTAACAAGTTCTCGTTGATCATTCTTTTAGGATTGTCCAAAGGTGCTGTTGTCATCGGCATTCACATATTATCCTTATTGTTATTATTATTATTATTATTATTATATTATTATTATTATTATTATTATTATTATTATTATTATTATTATATTATTATTATCATTATTATTATCATCATCATCATCATTATTACTATTGTTGTTATTATTATTATTATTATTATTATTATTATTATTATTACTATTATTATTATTATTATTATTATTATTACTATTATTATTATTATTATTATTATTATTAGTAGTAGTAGTAGTATTAGTAGTAGTAGTAGAGGTAGTAGTAGTAGTTGTAGTAGTAGTAGTAGTAGTAGCATCCTGCATTTTCATGACGAGACTGCTGCTGAAACTGCTGCTGCTGCTGTCTCCCTTTTATTCCTTAGTCCTGGAGTTTTCGTCTTTTCATTATTACGTTTATTCTTTCGGTTTAGATTTCTGTTCAGCCATCTTGTATTTATTTATTTATTCATTTTCTTTGTTTCCCCCTCTTCTCCCCATTCCTCTCTCCCACTCTCTCATGAACTCTGACAAATTCTTCCGCCATCTTTGTTTATCCTTCATAATTTTTTTTGTGTGCTTCTGTTGGTGTTTTACTTTCACCACTCACACCTCACACCCACACCTACCCCGCCCCCAATTTTTATTTTCACTGTCCGTATTTCTATGTCCAGCAAAACTGTCGTATTAGTCTGTCGTCCATGTTTCTCCCCAAAAGAAAAAAACAAAAGGTTTTTACTTCTTTTTTCTCTTTTTTTTCCTCCACTGAAGAAATAAAAGTGATGACCATTGTTGTGGAACGTTGGAAAATTACAATTTCACGGATGGTCAGGTAATCATTCATTGGGACATCTTCCCAACATCATTACCAATTTACCCTCTCAAAACACCGCTAAACCTCCCGTTCGCTCTCTCCCTCTCTCTCCCTCTTTTTCTCAGTCACTCCCTCTCTTCCTCTCACCCACTCTCTCTCTTTTCATCTCTCCTCTGCCTAATACCATTTCTATTAAAGAACAACAATCAAACACTATTGGTAACCCACGTCTCTCCAACCACATCCAAAGTTTTACTTTTAGTTTCGTTCCAATAAACTTTTGACAGTCGATCGTGGGGCAGTGGCTATGAAACGGGCACTATACTGTTATTCGGTTTCACAGTATCATAGTATCAACCAGAATGTCAGATATTGTTATAGATCGCTGGTCACAATGCGCTTCCAGCTCCGTCTCGATGGCGCCATTCTTTTCTATCTTGACCCAAACTACTTAAATAAATCGCCGTCTCATCCTCGTGGAGGCATTCCAAGCGGCTTTTCCCTATCTCTTGAATAACACTCGGCGACTGGATGGGTCCGTCTGCTGTCCGTGAACCATGCGACCTCACTGGTTTCCTTTAGCATAGAACTTACTCACTGATTTCCTTCTGTGACGTGGCTACAGTGAAAGAGGTTGAGCGATGAATGTGTGTAATGGATTTAAAGATGAGCTTTTAATTCTAAGGCCAATCCTAATCAACTTTTTCGAGTAACTGACACTCCATGGGTTACAACGACGAGAGTACCAGGTGACCTGATCAACGGAACAGCCTGGTCTTGAACTTAACGTGCAGGTGGCTGAGCGCTCCACAAACACACGCGCACCCTTAACATACCCTTAACACTGAATGTGACAAAGCTGGATATTTGAATTATAGGTACTTCTCATTTTTTGCCAGCTGAGCAGACTGGAACAACAGGAAATGAAGTGTCTTGATCAAGGACACAACGCGCAGCCGGGAATCGAACTCACGACCTTACGATCGTAATCCGAATACCTTAAACACTAAGCCACGTGACTTCACGAACTTTTTCAAGTAGCATATGAAGAAAGGGTAACTCTTCTGTGTGTTTTACGAAAGATCGGTGAGGGCAAGGCGAAAAAGGACCTACACTGATTATATAACTGTATAAGGACAACAAGAGACTGGGAGGCAATGAGGTGTTTCGATGCCTTATATGCACCAGAATAACCCAAGCTTTTGTGTGGGGTTATCTTTCATGGCTTACTCCCTTATTCTTTAGGAGGGCTTACCTTTAATGGCTCACTCCCTTATTCGGGGGGGGGGGGGAGAAACTTTCCTTTGCTGATATGTTATTGATATAAACCCCACAGTTACTGTATACAGCCCTGGTACCTCAAGAGGTACCAAGGATTTCTAATATCTGGAAAGCTTATCTGCCGTTGCTATGATACGCTGTTTCAGCTCTTCCATGGCTGTTCCAAGGCCTTTCTCTTTGACTAAGTATTTTTTCTCAAGAGAAGATTTAAATCTTGTTTTTCATAACTTAATCAGCTTCCAGGCTTCTATTCTACTCAGATCTTGTCTTAAAGTTTTCCCTTTATTTTCTAATCTCTTTCCCCCACATTTGCTCCTTCCTATTCTTTCCTTGAGGAATGCCTAATATTCTAGTAGCTACTACCCACTCTGCATAAATCAATAATTTAGTGGCACCTGTATTTTTAGTATCTCTCCTACTGATAACAGAATCTACTTTCCTAGGAAAGTAGCTGGTTTCCTGGTAACTTCCTTCTGTTGGTACCTTTTAATGCAGATAATCTTCTCTCTTCTTCTTTACTCATTGCTTCCTTCAACTTATCTAAAACCTTCTGATCTTCCTCGCAGATGTCAAGTTTCCCTTCCTCATCGCTGATGGCATTATCTTGTCTTGTAGCTGCTTCTTTGGCTTGAACTGTATCACTGTGTTGATGACTGTTCTATTCCCTCATCTCTCGGTTTCACTTTTCTTATGGTCTCTTCTACCTCCAATTCTGTCATCCACTTTTTTTCCTAATAGCGTAAGCCTAACCCACTAATCTCTGCTCTGTTACATCAAACGTACCCTTCTTTAACCAGGTTGCCATCATACATTTTCTATAGCCATTACTTAGGGTTCACTTTCCAAATAGCATTGCATCACCACTCGGTTCTCTTCACTTATCCATTTCCTCCTCATCACCGTATTATATACTCATTCTGTCTTAGAATAACGACTGGGGTCAGTCTGCGTTTGTAGTGAAGCACTGCCGAGTGAGAGGCCTTCCCTTAAAGGTCCAGCCGCCTATACCCTGTTATCACTAAAGTTTCTGTGTAAACTCATATCTCACATAAACTGAGGTAAGATAATGTTGGTGTGGGTGTGTGGGCTTTGGTCGTAGCATCATCTCTACCACCACCGCCACCACCACCACCACCACCACCACCACCACCACCGCCGCCGCCGCCGCCGCCGCCGCCGCCCCGCTATACCACTCTCACTATCCTCGGCATTACCCATTACTACCCTCCACCACTGCTACCCCCGGCTACTGTCTCCACCACTTGCTTTTCCCCACGCCCCATTCGATCACATTCAGATCATCATTTTGATAATCGAGCGTAGAAGAGGGGACGGAGGTGGAAGAGGGAGGGGAGAAGGGAGCTAGGTGAAGGGTATCTGGAGAAGGTTGGGGATCGGTGAGGAAAGAGGGGGAGTGTATGTGCGTGTGTGTGTGTGTGTGTGTGTGTGTGTGGAGGCGGGGGTTAAATGAATGGTGGGGGTGAGTGGAAAGGTTAGGGTGGGGTGTTCGATCGGAAGGAAGTGATACTGATACTGTGTTGTTGTTGTTGTTGGGGGGGGTTATGTAGTGTCAAGGGAAATAACTATCGATGCGATCATTGGAATGGTTTAACTCTTAGGGAATCGCTGGATCTTTGGCGGGAACAACAACAACAACAACGGCAGCTATAATAATATCAATAACAACTGTAACAACAAAAATAACAAGTTTAACAACAACAACTACAAAAATAACAACAGTAGCAACAACATCAACAGTAGTAACGCTAATAGCCGCCATACTAACAAGAACAACAACAACATCAGGAATAATGTAACCATCTTGAACAACAACAGCAAGTGGAACAATAATGTAATCATCATCATCATCATTAGCAGCAGCAGCAGCACCAACAACAACAGTAAGAATAGCAACAACAATTAATAATAACATTTATTGAATCGGGAATTCACCATGATGCTTTTAATTTCTTTTCTTTCGTGCGTCACCATCGTACCACTAACACCACCACCACCACCACCACCCTTAACACTACCACCACCATCATACCAACGACAACAACAAGAACAACATCTCCATCAACGCCACCATCACGTTACTAATTCTAGAAACGCAATTCCTGAGAAAAGAACGCGATGGTCATGGTCGGAAGGCCTTTCATCCTAAGTCCGTTAAGTCGATGATGACTTTCCGGGTTAAACAACTTTTCACGACGGTGTTATCGCGTGATCCTTTGGATGCTGAGATCACAGATCAGACGTTCGAGTGTGCCTCACATGTGTTTCTATTGAATCCAGTGAAATGAATCAAGTTTTGCTTACTGGTGCAAGAGAGAATTCTTACCAAATCTCGCAAACCTGAAACTCTAACTTTTGGAGACAGCCAAAACGTAAAAAACTTTGCGCTCATAAAAGCATTCAAAAAACATTGCTGTACGATGAGTTATCAACAGAAGGAAAAAAAATATTTATATGCACAATAATCGTCATTGACTTTGGAACTCTGGAGTGGAAAAGATGGTGTAATCTGCACCGTCTTAAAGAATGAAGGCCATGGCACTGAAAAATGTATCTCTACACAATTACAAAATGGCGCGTAACTGTAATGTTATGAAATCCGTTATGTTCTAACGCATCATCTACTTTTAAGTGGTGAATATTTTGCCTTTGGGTATTAATACTGTCTCTGTCGCTCTACTTATTTGTTATGAAATACGTATTGTACAATAAATCAAGACATATTCATTCTAGTGGAGACTCAACAATGCTGTGCAACGTTTTTGCATTTATTACGTCAGTCAAAATCTGGTGTAAATATCCATCTAGGACGAAACTGGTTCTCATGAAACTCATTCTGGCACGTAAAACCTTC
>NW_021832052.1:7500-15000 GCF_006345805.1 Octopus sinensis
CCAAGGGGAAAAGGTTTTCAATTTAGTTGTATTTAGCATAATTTCACTTATGATTAGATTTTCTTAAATTTTCTTTAAATAAAAATAATTTCTAATTAACAGGTATCACATTGAAATCTGTTAAATTACAAAGTATTTGTGTTGTTTATAATAAACTTTATTTTACATTTCTTGGCCACGAGAGATTATGTCCGATCTTTAGCATACTTTTGTATGTCTTCTCAAATCAGGATCACAGGAAAAGTTTTTGATAAGAATTATCAACAAAAACAAAGCGGATAAAGTGTTGCAAATTAAGTTTAATTAAGTTTAATTAGCAATAAACATCAGCTTGGATGACACTTTACTCAACCGACAAAGGAAGGTGACCAATCAAACTGATGATGGAAACAGAATTCTTTTCTGCAGAGTCTAGTCAGAACCTTTGATATGGAGGATCGAAATTTTAATCCCTTTCACACTTATAAAATGTCAAGCAAACTTAAACATTTGTCATTACTTTTATTGTCAGTATGGGCAGAACTTATGAATCGTTTGCTGTGAAGGAGAAATTAAATATGTGCTCCATTGCGATAGATAGAAGCTCCAAGCAATGTAAAATATGCCGAATAACCGTGTTTACCAGCATGAACGTCAGACTTCAAAAACTAGTTAACCATTTAATGGTTTTAGTAAATTTATACAGAAAAAGTAAGCATTATACCGTCCAGCATAAACAGAAGTCAACTTCATTATGCGTATTTAAGCCATTATTTTCTCTGTAAAAAACTATTCTGACATTAAATGAGTCAACTTCCGGAACAAATGTTTACGTTTCGTACATCTTTTTCCAATAAAAGAAATTTCAAAATAAATCCTGGAAACAATCTACTCATGTAATTCATGCAGCCCCTAAAATTTATTTTCATTTTTCCGAAAAAAAAAAAATTGCATAAATTACATGGGTTTTTATGATATGCTATGGTTACTATGGTTACTACCTGTGACCTTAGGTATCCTCAAGTTTTCAGCAGTCTTTCAAGAGTTTAGGACCCTCCTGATAATCCTTGCTCTCCCTAAGAGACAAATTTTCTGTAGGAGCTCTATCGGGCATTGTAAATAATGTGTGTGTGTATATATATATATATATATATATATATATGTATCTTTAGTTATGGTATATTCTGTTAGGGACGTAGTAGAGAACAGTATGAAGCTCATCCACTTTCAGATTTTACCCAGTGCCACCCAGCAGTAGTATTATACATACTGCCAGATTTCATAGTGCTAGCTACCCACTTTCACCCAGATCTTGTCGTAATATTTGCATGTCTGACAAGCTCATTCTTCAACTCCCTGAACATCATTACAACATGACATTTTACTACTTTGAATTCCTCCACAACAGATGACAGGGGAAGTTGTGATTGTTCAGATCTTATGTACAGACCTATTGAAGTGAAGCTTGAGGGAACATCTTGCCATCTTTGGAGGTATTTATTTACCTTCCTTTCCACCCTAGTCCATGTCGGTAGAGCCATGCCCTGTATTTTTCTGGAAACCCTGATCTTTCAGTCCTCCTCAGCCACTCTTCTGCTTGCTTCACAGAATTGGTGACATTGCTTCTGACAGAGCGACTTCTCAACATCTTTCCAAGACATTTAATCAGATTTTCCTCTGTTGATGGTATGGGTTCTCCTTGCACTTGTAGCTTAATTTTGTTTGTTACTTTACCTCCTCTGGTTACCATACCCCTATATTTGGGAGGCTTAAACTTCTTTCTAACGAATATTACCATGTGTTCAAATGAGGTCAGCACCATTTCTGCCTCCACATGGGTTGTAGTTGTTACCGGTGATATCATCCATGAAACCCCTTATTGGCTGCTGACAGCTGCCTGATTCCATTGTTGGTCCTTGGCCTTCATTTTCAACAGCTGACACGAGGAGATTCATAGCCATGATGAAAAGAATGAGGGAGATTGTGCAACCAGTTATGATTCCTTTCTCAAGGTCTTGCCACTGACTTGTGAAGTGGGCTGTTCTGAAACATAACTCGATGCCTCCAAAGTGATTGCTGATTATTCCCTCTCAACAGGTGAGGAATATGGTAACAGTCAAGGGCTGCATATATGAGGCTGTGAGGAATTGATCCACATGCATTTTCCAGATCCAGCCAAACCACTGTCATGTCACCTTTACTTCTTTTGCCTCCCGAATCAGCTGGTTGTGTTCCAGACAGCCCGAGAAACCTGAGACCCCTACCTTTCTGGATAGAGGTGTTTATATACTCATTGTATGAGGTCACCCTTTTTTGGTCAGTACAGAAGGTTTTTCCCTCAACACTCAGGAAGGAGAATGGTCCTGAATTTGTTAATGGCTGATGAGTTTTCTTCCTTTGGCAGCACAAAACTTCCTTTCGGTGGAATGATACCATTTGTCCAGATCTTTCAGAATAGTGTCCACAGCCTCTGAAGGAGCCATGGGCATTTCTTGTATACTTTATAAGGTACACCACTTGGACAGGAGCTGATCCTGATCTGGCCCCTTTCACAACCACTCGTCCCACTTCTTTCCAGAATAGACAACTGACATTGAACTCATTTCCTGGTATTTCAGCCCAAAAGACTTTTGGGTTAACATTAGGAGCTTGATTTCTGAGGTTATGGTTGTAGATCTCTCCCCCTCCACCCAGAAAAGCTTCTGCCTCTTCTCTGGAGCTGGTCCATTTCCCTGATTTGGTCCTCCCATGTCCCAACACTGTTCGGGTCAGCCTGAAAGGGTCCACCTGTCATGTGCGTGTATATGTATGCGTTTGTGTATGTGTGCATGCGTGTGTGTGTGTATGTGTGTCTACAGACGAGGGAGTATTGAAATGTTTCTGGCTTCAGGTAAAACAAAATAGAGACGAATCACTTCATTAGCATTCTATTCACATATTCTCCCCTCTCACATTCACACACTTGTTGCAGTGGCCCTTCAGTTTTTCTAAGCCCTGGGAAAAGAACACAGCTGGTTCGGTCTTCAGCCAGTCCTCCGCAGCAGTGGTCATGCCGGGTACTTTTCATCAACCCCTGTATACACATACCTACCCCCTAACTACACCACCGATGGATTAACGCAGAGACTAAAGGGAGATAACCATTCATATACCATTAACAGAAAATTAGCTCGGTTAAGACAGCATACACACACACACACACACAGATAGACAGATAGGTGGATAGAGAGAGAGAGACAGATAGACAGATAGATGGATAGAGAGAGAGACAGACAGATAGATATGTCAATAGAGAAATAGATAGACTGTTTGTAGTGATGTGCAGATTTTATGCTTTTGTAGCAATATCGCTTCTCCATTGCTATCTTCACTGTTGGGGGAAAGCAAAAAGAATGATCTCGTTTGAGATAACAAACATCTTTGGCTGGTTTAACGCTGTTGTAAACACTAAGCTGATTGGTTGGCAGTTGACACGTGGTCTCTACATAGTCCGCGCCACGTGACACGGATTGTCTCAACTTATTTTCGCGCCACTGTCTCTAAACAGCCAATCACAGCCTTGGATTAAGATCCCCTTTCTGAGGTTCGTTTGAGCCACCCAAACAATATATAAAGGAGAGTTTTCAGGCACTTTTGGTCTGTCGGCTTAAGACCTTGTAAGGTCTTGGTTAGAGACCATATAACCAGACATAACGGCATCACCAACTCCGTCGCTACCTACGAAGATTTAGCTCGTACATAAGATGGCTACAAAACCAACTCATACTGTTTGTGTGAAAACCACACCACGGAAAAACAGTTGCAGGAATCTATATCAAGAGGAACAGAAACCAAGCAAACATCGTCCCTAGCTACGAAGTTTTAAATAGTACACAAGACTATCACAGATCCAACTATAGCGGTTAGGTGAAATCTCACCACGGAAAAAACGGCTGCAGTTAACATATCTGGAGTATATTCATATCAAGAGAAAGATAAACGCAACAAGCGATTCAACTAATCTCAGCTCCGAGACACAACATCTTGATATTGAACTCTTACACCTCGTGTACCTCATAAACAGTAAATCAATTACCTGTCTTTAGTTCTTGTAAGAACTAGCTTCAGAGACAGCGCTAAACAACAAAATGATACAAGGGTTCCTTAACCACTATGCCAATGTACGCTCAACAACCAAAGACTGTGCTATCTTCCACCATCAGGTACTTTTCTATGCCAACCACATTCATTATTCTGTCACACACTAACACACAGACACAAACAAGTGTTGCATGCTCCCATACACTTCCAACCTTAACTTCATTCTAAATAAAATCTTATCTTGCCTCTCAAACAGTGACTTGTTGTCAATCCCTTATGTTCTATTGTGCTGCATGTATAAATGGTTTGTCTAACTCTTTAAGAATGGGATCGCGTGCGATTCCCTATGGTTAATATAGGGCGTTACGATTATCAAATCAAAAAAAAAAATGTGTGTAATAGGTGTAAAACAACTTCCTATGAACGAATATGACAAAAAAATTCGCGCACGCGAAAGGGGGTGGGGGAGAGGCCTCGGAAATTCACATCGGGAAGTTCCGAAAGCGTCTGAGGAGCTGACCCGGCACCAAAACAAAAAAAAAAATAGTGTAATATGTGTAAAACAACTTGCTCTAAACGAATATGACAAAAAAAAATGCGCTCTCGCGAAAGAGGGGTGGGGGAGAGGCCTCGGAAAATTTATATCGGGAATTTCCGAAAGCGTCTGAACCGGGCACAAAAACAAAAACAAAAACAGCGTAATAGGTGTAAAACAATTGCTCTAAACGACTATCATGAAAAAAATGCGCGCTCGCGAAAGGGGGGTGGGGGAGAGGCCACATATGATACGACCACATGTGATCCCGTTTTACTTTAAAGAAAGGAGTTTGTGAGAATTTTGGATAATTCGTTATAAGTGTTTTCATCTCATTCATTGGAACTTGTCAGATTTGAGTTTTACAGGAAACTTTGTCTTTTGTTGAAATCTGTTTTGCTTTGTTATTTGTGTGTGTGTGTGTGTGTGTGTGTGTGTAAATAGAAAAAGAGGAAAGATGGGATGAGAGAAGGTAAGAGAGACAGAAGAGAAAAGAGAAAAAAAGGGATAAAGAAAGGAAGAAGGGAGATAAGAGACAAGCGATCTTTTTTCTTGTGTTGTTAGTTTTTTTCTGTAAGATGGATTTCATTTTAATATTTCGGGATGGTTTTGCAGTTTGTAGTTTTTCCCAAGGGGCCAATTTCCAGATGCCAGTTTTATGATTTTAAAAGAAGGTGTGGAGGAATAAAGGGCCAAACCACCAATGGAGAGTGCTTTGCCAACTTCCTGAGGCAGTTGTGGAATGCTCTCAAGACCAAACGCCAAGGAAAACTGAAGAATGGGGAATTGTTTCATCAAGACAATGCTCCAGCACACAAGTCCTTCGTTTCAATGGTTGCCGTGTGTGACTGTGGCTTTGAACAGGTTAATCGCCCTCCCTATTCTCCGGATTTAGCCCCATCTGATCCCCAACATGAAGTAGCATTTGGCTGGGAACTAGTATCGCAGTGATGATGATTCTTCAGCAAACGGAGCCAAGCACTGCAACACCAAAGGGATGAGAGAAAGAAAAGAGAAAAAAAAGGGATAAAGAAAGGAAGAAGGGAGACAGAGAGAAAAGTGATCTTTGTTCTTGTTTTGTTTAGAAGAAATTTCGGGACTTCAAGGGGGGACTATATCGGAAAATAAACCCCATTTGGTCACCTTGCGTGAGAGAATCTTGGTCAGCCTATGGACCTTTCAGCCGACCCCCATAAAAGGCATTCCATAAAAATACTTTTTTCATATATGGTTTCATATAATGCTGGAAATAACAGCTAAGTCGTCACAAATTTGTGTTGTTCTTCCCCTTATGCAATATTTAGATGGCGAACACACATAATCTCTCTCTCCTCTTCTCCCTCCGACTTTACTCACAACTCTCTTGCTTTTCTCACTCTCTTATCATTAGCTCTCTCTTTTACTAAACATTTTTCTTTCATTTTATGTCCCTCCCCCTCTCGCTACCCCTCTCTCGCATATTTTTCTTTCCCTCTCTTCTTCCCTCCCACCACGAATGTTACACACACACACACACACACACAAAGCAGCTCCTACCGCCCAGTCAAAAATCTCGTAGTTCCAAGGGAGGCTACAACTATCTTCGAAAGGTATAGAGTTATCTCCCTTAAAACAGTTATAAATTTGGATTCGAAAGAAAATTTATTAATTTTGTAGTTCATAATTCATATAATTAAATACTGTGGGTATTGAACAAGAATTTAAGAAAGATTTACGGAAAGAAATTCACGACATGTGATTTTGCGTCACGCTAGGAATAACAGTCAACTACCCTAAAATTTGCGTTAATTTTTATATAAATTGAAAGGACACCTTAAGAATTTGTGCCATATATGGTCATTCTTCATGCTAGACTACATTAAGCAAGAGCCTTCAAATTGGTTTCGATTTCTCGTATGCAAATAGGACACTTAACCATTTCTAAAATATAATGAACAATATATGGTCCCACATATGCGAGAAATAGCAACCACATGGCTTAAATCTGTGATGTGATGTGTATAAAAATTGAAGGACACTTGAAGACGAAGCATCTGTAAGAATATTGTACTACAGGTGGGGTCTCACATCATGGTAGACATAACAAACAAGAACCTTTCAATTTCCGTGTAGTGTTTATGTGTATAAATATGAAGGACACTTTTAGAATTAATTATAAAATATTATCCTATAAGTAGACTCACATCATGCTAGAAACAACAACTAAATACCAACAGAATTGCATTGTTTCTCATATGAAACAAACTGTCTTTCCGTCTCTTAACAAACATGTTATTCCGGGGCTTCTGTTGTTTATTCCTATCCTAAATGTTGAGGGCCGGGAAACAAGGACGCGTGTACCCTCCATCGGTTCTTACCTATCTATGCTAGAAACAGTAGCCAAGTGCCTTGAAGTCTAGTAAAAAGGCTGAGAAAAAAAATAATCCTTAACTGGTCAGGCGGATTGGCGAACACTTACATTAGCTCCATCATATATTACTGCCTGACCGTTGTGCCTCGCCTCATTTCAAGTCTAACCGACCTGGAGCGCTTGCCATTCCGCTCTCTATGCGACGGATGCATTCCACTGGCCAAGCGCTGCATTTGCAGTCAACACCTGCTCAACGAACGACTGGACATGCTGTAGCTGATTACACGCAGGTATGCACTGAGGCTGCGACCTCTCTCCATCGATTCCTTGACGGTGAACATGTGTGGTCGCTGTTACACCCCAGTTTCTCTCAATCGGAGGCCGAAACAGCTGGAATATGGTCGAGCCCTGGTGATCCTCTACCAGTGGGATAATGTAGCTGTTGGAATTTCCATATTGGATTTTGACAGAGGATTTGTGGCGAGCAAATGGGATTTGATTCTCCGGGAAAAGGAGGACATCGTCGGCGAGTTAGCAGAATCAATAGCATGCCATG
>NW_021832052.1:22500-27500 GCF_006345805.1 Octopus sinensis
GTATTATTTATTTATATATATATATATATATAAATACACACACACACACACGTATTATGTATATTTATACATATATATTTATATGTATTATTTATTTATATATATACACACACACATATGTATGTATGTATATATATGTGTGTATATATATATTTCGTTTTTGGATTTGGTTTGCAAGATTCTTTATGTGAGTTCTTGTGTTGAAGCATATTCTGTTGTGTCTGGGGAGAGTCATTCACTTTTAGTGCCTTATTATTTAACACACTCACAGGTAAAATTTCCACTTATTTCTTATTTTTATTTTCCAAAATTTTCGTTGCGTCAAGACTATTGAAAAGGTTGCAAGACGCAACGAAAATTTTAGAAAATAAAAATAAGAAATAAGTGGAAATTTTACCAGTGAGTGTGTTAAATAATAAGGCACTAAAAGTGAATGACTTTCCCCAGACACAACAGTATATATATATGTATATATATATATGTATACGTATATATATATATGTATATGTATATATATATATGTATATGTATATACATGTATATGTATATGTATGTATATGTATATATATATATATATGTATATGTATGTATATGTATATGTATGTATATGTATATATATGTATATATATATATATATATATACACACACACACACACACATGTATTTGATGAGTAGAGTGAGTGAAAGTATAGCATGAACATTTCATCACTGTAAAGGAATTGTTTCTGCAGACCTTTGGGCAAAAGATGGATGCTCGTATGTTGTTTTCAATTGGAGTGTCTATCACACATACATATGCATATATACACACACACATATATATATATGTAGAAGTGGCTGTTTGGTCAGTAGATTGCTTACCAACCACATGGTTCTGTGTTCAGTCCCACTGCATGGCACCTTGGGCAAGTGTCTTCTACTATAGCCTCGGGATGACCAAAGCCTTGTGAGTGAATTTGGTAGACGGAAACTGGAAGAAGCCCGTCGTATATATGTATATATATGTATGTGTGTATATGTTTGTCCCCCCACCATTGCTTGACAACCAATGCTGGTGTGTTTATGTCCCCGTAACTTAGCGGTTCAGCAAAAGAGACTGATAGAATAAGTACTAGGCTTACAAAGAATAAGTCCTGGGGTCGATTTACTCTACTTGAAGGTGGTGCTCCAGCATGGCCGCAGTCAAAAGACTGAAACAAGTAAACGAGAGAAAAAGAGAGAAAAGATATATATATACACACGTATATTAACAAATGTGTGAACATAACCATGTAAATATATTTACTTGTATGTGTATGTTGATCTTTTACTGGATCCTGCAGTCATTAAACTACGGCCAAGCTGGGGCACCACCTTGGGGTATTCTTTGCCATTCAAATGGACTGACTCTGCACATATTTCATTTCTTTGTCTGGAACTTATTCTATTGGTACCTTTTGCTGAACTGCTTAGGTACAAGGACAGAGACACACCAAAACACACACAGACGTGAAGACACACACACACACACACACACATACATACATACACACACACACACACACACATATATATATATATATATATATACAATGGTCTTCTATCAGTTTCCATCTACCAAATCTAATCACAAAGCCTTGGTTGGCCTGAGGTTAGAGTAGCAGTCACTTGCCCAAGGTGCCATGTAGTGGGACTGAACCCTGAACCATGTGCTTGGGAAGTAAACTTATTATGGAAATAAAAGCTATGTGTGTGTGTGTGTACAGGCATGTCTGTGTAGTAAGAAATGTGCTTCGCAACCACGTGGTTCTGGGTTCAGTCCCATTGTGTGGCACCTTCAGCAAGTGTCTTCCACGATAGTGACAGAGTGATTAAACACTTGTTTGGATTTGGTAAAGGGAAACTAAAAGAAGCCCACCTTATATATGTGTACATATATACAAAACCATATGTGTACGTGTGTGCATCTGAGCGTGTATCTGTGTGCATCTGCCTGTGAGTGTGTATCTGTGTCTATGTCTGTTCCCCCTCTCACTGCTTGGCAACCGGTGAGTGTGTGTTTATGTCCCCATCAGTTAACGGTTTGGCAAAAGAGACCCTTAGAATAAGCCCCAAGTTTTAAAATATTAAGTTCTCAGGTTGATAAATTTAGCAAAATCTTCTTGAAAGCAGTGCCCCAGCATGGCCACAGTCTTAAACAAGTAAAGAATAAAAGATATAGACAATTGAAGTTGTTTGTTGTTATAAGAATGAATGTATGTATGTGGGTGTGTATAAATGGGTGGATGAGGGTATATGTTTGGAAATCCCAAATTGCAAAGAGATACATTCAATGAATCGATTTTGTGTCTGAATGCAAAGTCAAAATTGCTAATTGGTGTTATTTACACTTGGATAAGCATTCACATGATACACTTTCTTAGAAAGCTTTTGTTTGGCTTAACCCTTTAGCGTTCAGATTAATTTGTCAAAAGTAATCCTTATTTATTCACATTTAAAAAAAATTATCTGATATTATTTTGTACCTTCAAGATAGGAAAGATGTAATTGCTTATTTTTGGAGTGACATTGCAGGGTAGGTGTGAGATGCATGTTCTGGCCAGTTTGAGCAATAAATGTGTAGAATATTTGGGCCGGATACAGCCGGTTTAAACACTAATGGGTTAAACAGAGTCAACAAGTGGCCTGGGAAAATTTCAATTGAAAAACATTTTCTCAGTACAATTATGCATATATATATATAACTGTGGGTGTGAACATGTATGTATTTATGTGTATGAATATATAAAGGTGTATATTTGTGTGTGAGTGTGTGTGTGTATATATATATAATATATATATATATATATATATATATTTATATATATATTTATATATATATATATGTATACATGTGTAGGTGTGCCTGCATGTGAGTCTTTCTTAAGATCGAAGTTTCTCTTCCTGGATTGGGTGAGAGATTACTTTCTTGAGCAAAACCCTTCACTCCACTTACCCCAAACTAATTAGCTGATAAAAATGAGCAATCCAGCGATGGCCCACCTTCCTATTCTGCGGGGAAATATATACGCTACAGAATCCGGGAAACCATTTTTTTAAGTTAATGCCTTGAGAAAGCTTTAATCTCATATCTATATATATATATATATATATATATATATATATATATATGTATGTATATATATATATATATAATAACATTAGGGAATATGATTCCTAACTTACAGGGAGAAATTCAATTTAGTAATACTAAATCAAATTTCACAATATATGATGCATGTATGTAAATCAGAGAAGAACCACCATGTAGCAATTCAGCAATGATATATTTAAATCATACCATGTAGGAAAAAATTAAAGATACGATAAAACATTTATGTAGAACTAAATAAAGTACAAAATAATAAATAAAGAGTACATAATTTAGTTCTAGGTAAATGTTACATGGTACTTCTTCTCTAACTTATATACATGTAGTATATATATATATATATATATAATATATATATATATATATATATATATATAATATATATATATATATGTATATATATATGTATATATATATATTATATATATATATATATATATATATATATATATATATATATATATATATATATATATATATAATATATATATATATATATATATATATATATATATATAATGAGATAGGGGTTGAAAATTCAACCCACCATGGGATAACATATATCCAATATACTGCTAGAGAGGTACCCAACAAGACTAATACATAAATGTTAAAAATTGCCATGCAATTATATATATATTTATATATATATACATACATACATAACCATGGCCTATGCCAATGCTGCATAACCAGCCTATTTAAGAGTACCCTTCAATTATTGGGCAATGGTCTCTGTTGAGGCATATGATATTGTTATTATGGCCAATGACAGTACCGCCTGACTGGAACCCATGCCAGTAGAACGTTAAAAGCACCATTTGAGCATGATTGATGCCAGTGCCACCTAACCGACTCTGGTGCCGGTGGAATGTAAAAAGCACCATTCAAGCATGGCCGTTGCCAGCATTGCTTGACTAGCTCCTGTGCAGGTGGCATGTAAAAAGCACCATTTGAGCGTGGTCAATGTCAGTACTGCCTGACTGGCCCTCGTTCCAGTGACACGTAAAAGCACCCGCTATACTCTCGGAATGGTTGGTGTTAGGAAGGGCATCCAGCTTTAGAAACTCTGCCAGATCATATTAGCATGTACTTATGTATGTATTTATGTATATGTGTGTATATTTCAATATTTTACTTGATTCAGTCATTAGATTGTGGCCATGCTGGGGCACTGCCTTGGGGTATTCTTTGCTTGTCAAATCGATTCACCCTACACTTATTTTCTTTGTCAGTGCAGTACTTATTCTATTGGTCCCTTTTGACAAACCACTAAGTTACGGGGATATGAACACACTGCCATGGATTGTCAAGCAGTGGCAAGGCACAAATACAAAAATTAGGTTTAGGGTTGGTCTTCTTTCAGTTCAGTCTACCAAATCCACTCACACATATTTAATTAGCCCAATGCTTTGGTAGAAAACACTTGCCCGAGGTACCAAGCAATGGGACTGAACCTACAATAATGTGGTTGAGAAGCAACCACATTCAAGTTTCTTACTACAGAGCCACTTCTGCATATATATATATATAAACCGTAAATCCTCGAGTATAATCCGCTTTTTTTTCCCAAAACATAAAGGTCAAAATCCCTAGTGCGTACTATATACGAGGTTAAAATTGAAAACTATTTTCCAAGCAATGTCCGAGTCTCTATTTGCTGTCTGGCAATGTTTATTCAGACGCATTTTGTGATGTCGGGCATGAAAATGCCTTAACCCTTTCGTTACCAAACCGCCCGAAAAAAATTTTGGTTAATGTGACCAAGCCGCCCCAAACCGCCCGAATTTACCTATTCATATTTAAATGAGAATATCAGAGCAAATCTCTTTAGTACATTCGTGAAAACACGTATTATACTTCGTAAAG
>NW_021832052.1:32500-34040 GCF_006345805.1 Octopus sinensis
GTACCACAGGGATCTGTTCTTGGCCCCCTTTTATTTGTTGCATATGTTAATGACATAGATGCCTACTTAAAGAATGCCACAGTGCTGAAATATGCAGATGACATCAAGCTGTACCTCGAAATAAAGAGGTCAAATCCTGTAAACTATAGATCTCTATTGCAAGCAGACCTGGACACAATGCAGCAGTGGATCATGGACTGGCAACTCAAGCTGGCTGTGGACAAATGTACCACCATGCATTTTGGGAGTAGAAACCCAGCGTCCACCTACTCCCTCCACAACACTAGTCTCAAAAAGTCTTCATGTGAACGTGACCTGGGTGTTATTGTCGACAGTGATTTGCGTTGGACAAAACACATCGCTGAAATTGTCAAGAAGGCTGAGGGTGTCTTGGCATCACTCACCAAATCCTTTGTGAGCCGCTCTCCGGCTATCTATCTGCGGCTTTATATAGCTATGGTAAGACCTCACCTGGAATTTGCATCACCGGTCTAGAACCCCTATCTTGCCCAGGATATCAATCGTCTGAAAGCTGTTCAGCGACGTGCAACCAAAAGAATACCCTCCATCAGGCATTTGCCATATCCTGAACGCCTTACTTCCCTGGGCATAGACACATTGAAACTCCGACGTCTGGAAGCTGACTTGGCAGACATCCATAAAATTATCAACCATCGTACAAACAATAACTCTGAGCACCTTTTCAAACTCCACCCATCGAACACCCGTGGACATATTTACAAAGTAAGAAAACAGCACAGCTCCCATGACTTCAGGAAACATTTTTTCACGCTGAGAGTTGCTGAAGCATGGAATAAACTGCCGGCATCAGTTGTTAGTTGTCGGAGCACTGCATCCTTCAAAACTTCCATGCTTCCTGAGATTCGCCAACACTACACCTGATCTTTCTCCCCTCCATACACACACAAGCATGTCTCTGACTCATACATTGTTCGCTTTCCAGACATTTTTACATTACTGCATATACTTTATATGCACTTTCTGACAAGTTGTGGTGCACTTGAGCACTGTATACAATAATTTCATTATTATTATTATTATTATTATATATATATATATATTATATATATATATATTCATATATATATATATATATATATATATGTGTATATATTTGTATGTATGTATGTATATGTATGTGTCTGTGTCTATATATGTATGCATATATACTATTGTTTTATTGTTTTCTTTTACTCATTTCCGTCATGCAGCTGTGGTCATGCTGGAGCACCACCATATATATATATATATATATATATAGACAGACAGACTGAGTTTCTTACTTAAAACCAATTTCCAAAGTCTTCTCCTTTCTTCGGTGGGGTGGGGGGTGGAGGGTGTATCAGATTTCTTTTCATGCAGTCTTCATGTCTGCCCAGGTCTTGATGGGTGTGTCACATCCCTACGCACACACATTAGCATGCAGGTGTTTGCACACACGCATACATATATGCACACACATACACATGAATAGAAATTGCAAGAGGTCAAAATAATAAGCAAAAAAAAAAAAAATAAG
>NW_021832053.1:0-5000 GCF_006345805.1 Octopus sinensis
TCTAATAAATGTTTATAGAAGCCATACTTCATTGATCAGTAATGAAATATAGAGCTTTATATATATATATATATAATATATATATATATAACTATATATATAATATATATACCACACCCACACATATACGTATTCCTTGTAACACGTCTGTATCTAAATAAGCTTGTCCCTTTTAAATATCATTTCTTGCGACAGGGTTGTACTTGTGTGTGTGTGTGTGTGTGTCTGTATGTGTATGTGTTTGTGCGCGCGTGTGTGTGTGTGTTTGTGTGATTGTATAGCACAACCACACATATATGCATGATTGTATATATATATACATATGTATGTATATATATGTTTGGTTGTGCTTTGTACTCACATATATGCATATATACATATGTGCATATATGTATATATATGCGTATATGTATAAAAAACAATAATATAACATACATACATATAAATTTATATATATATATAATATATATTAATATATTATATATATTTACATGTATATATATATATATATATATATATATATATAGAAATATATATATATATAATATATACTATATTTATACTATATAATTATAGATATATATATATATATAAATATACATATATATATATATTCTATATATATATATTATATATATATACACATATATATATACATACACACACATTCACATACATATATACATAAATACATTATGCTCGAATGGAGAAATGTCTATCGCATACAGAAGTGGCATTCTTCTTATTTCGTTGTTTTATCGTAACGTCTATGCCTCCCACGCCAAGCCGAAGCATTTTCTTAAAACTTGATCTTACATATTTTGTGTTGTCCCTATATTTATGTCCAATCGTGAAACGATTTTATTTTGTTTTGTTTGTATACCTCGCATAGCGTAGAACGTTACGTAGGTTGATGAAAAAATTTCTGTATCCTTCTCTGCTTTGATTGTTGACTTTCGTGCAGATAGCGGATCCGTGTTATGAATTTTTAAATACGTTAGGAAATGCTTCGCAATTATTTACGCGTGCTGTAGACTGATTATCTCTGAAACATTAAATACCAGTCTGTTGCAGCAATGTTTCCTGCTTCATATGAGAATCTAAGGGCTGCAGTCTGAGTATATGGCAGCAACACAGAAATTACGTTTTGTTTTTTGTTTATGTTAAGTAATTTTCGGAACTAAATTTTTTAGATTCGCGCGCGCACACACATACACACACACACACACACACTCTCTCTCTCTCCCTCTCTTCTCTCTCTCTCTCTCTCTCTCTCTCTCTCTCTCTCTCTCTCTCTTCATAAAACACATATATTCGTACCTATAATATATATATATATATATATATATATATATAATATGTATGTATAAAAAAATACAAACTGGGACAAGAACGCAAAACATTTTGATGACGATACAAAAAACACAGACGGGACATTCGAAGCCTTGTGTTGTGTGTGTGTATACATACTTATGTTCACACTATATATATGTTCATGTGTGTTTGTTGTTATGTCGAGTTACAATAAAAACAACTTTGCTTTAGACAGAAAGGTTATACAATACATTTTGTAGAGATGTTCATGATTATTTTACAAAATTAATAAATATATGCACATTTATACATGTGTGTGTGTGTGAGAGAGAAAAAGAGAGAGAGAGAGAGAGAAAGAGAGGGAGCCTGTGTAAATGTGCAAGTCTGTATGTTTATATGACCATAGTATACTTGTTTTACTAAATTATTCAATAATATGTGTTTTGTAGTAGTATACTTGTGCAATATAAACATTAAAAAGCATTTTACACTGTTATCGTCTCTGTAAAGGAAAAGTAACCAACTTAACCTCATACATACATACATACATACATACATACATACATACATACATACATACATACATACATACATACATACATACATACATATGGACATATATAAATATATACATAGATAAACATATATATGGGTTATTTATACATAAGCATAGAAAATTAACTGAATTAATGAAGCAAATGGTGGGTTTAACGCTTATTATAATTTCTTTGTCAGTGACTTCAAAATGAAACTTTTATGCAAGTAACAGGCTTTTATATATTCACATGTACGCATATATTACACGTGTGTTGTGTATGTCATCATGTATCCCATATATACAGATGCCTGTGCGTGTACATATAACGAAATGTTACCTTTGTTTAATGCATAAAACATGTACGTGTAGACAGAAAGACAGACAGATAGATAGATAGATAGATAGATAGATAGATAGATAGATAGATAGATAGATAGATAGATAGATAGATAGATAGATAGATAGATAGAGTGTGTGTGAGAGAGAGAGAGAGAGAGAGACAGAGACAGACAGACAGACAGAGAAACATGTCTTACCTGTGTAGTCGACCAGTCGTGGCATAAACATTCCATTCCTTGAAAGCCAGTCGTACGAAACCCCTTGCATTTGTGCAAGTTTAAAAGCTTGTTCGGTAGGGCTGTGAAATGCACTCCCGGGCAAGAAAGGTAGACCTGGGTGGCCAGCACCCGAATGTCCATTATAAGCGGCTGCCAATAGTTGCTGTCCACCGTGGAACAGTCCAGTAAGAGGGAGATGTGTTTGAAAAACACCTGCTGCATGTTGCAAGTTTAACAATCCGGGTTTGGGGACAAAACTCATTGTAATTGGAGGTGACACACTTGTATCGGGACTTACGGCCGGGGACAGCCGAGACGCACTTGAGTCCGTTGAGGGGGGTCGCGGTGAACTGCCCCTTGATATGCTACCTGCATTGTTGATGTTGCTCTTCAGTAAAATACTGTTATGATTGTGAATGATGTTGTTATTGTTGCCACTGCTGTTGTTGTGTTGCTGCTGTTGTTACTGTTGTTGTTATTGCTGCTGCTATTGTTGTTGTTTCCACCGTTAAAATTGTTGCTGTTGTGGAGATGATGGTTGTGACCGTTGTTCATGCTGTTTAACATTTTGTTCCCAACAGAATACAGTGAGATTTTCGTTTGGGGTTCTTTTGCCAACAGAGCGTCTATGCTAAATGACTTAGCCGACTCCATGTTTGAAATTAGATGTGAAATCCAAATGGGTTTGTTATCAACAAGACCATATACATACACAGATGAGCATAAATAAATATATATATATATATATAAATACAAATATAAGATATAATATATATTATATAGATAATTTTCAGACACACCCACCCACCCAAACAGACACGTACACAACACACACGCTCATAAACTCACAAGAATGTTGAAACTGTCAAATCTTCATACATGTGCATAAACATTTTTCACATACACGTATATACATATACGTGCATGTCATTAATAATTATATATGTATGTATGTGTGTGCGTGTATATATAATATATATGACACAAATATCCTTGTTTATGTGTATATAATTATAAACATACAACTATAAAGTCATATATATTTTTTTAAAATAACATCACATAAACTTATGTATATATATATATATATACATATATATACAATTTTTCTTTCTTCCTCTCTCTCTCTCTCTCTCTCTCTCTCTCTCTTTCTCTCTCTCAGAGAAAAATATCAATGGAAAATTTTCATTAAAATTTCAATAGGAAATTATCAATATTGATTTTATACTTAAATTTTTGATAAGGTTCACTAAATAATATTTTTTTGAAAATTCAGATATAAAATTCAAATTCTAAAATTTGCAAAAAGAAATCTGATGAAAAAACATGATTCTATAATAATAATAATAATAATAATAATAATATAATATAATAATAATAATAATAATAATAATAATGATATAACAATAACAAAACAATAATAATAATAGTAATAATAATAATGATATTTACAATAATGATGGTGATTAATTTGAAATCCGAACGTATGAATTGATAAGGTTTAGAAATTCTAATGAGAAAATACAAAGAGTTTAAAGATTAATAAACAACACAATAAATAGAATCCGATCTCTTTCACTCTCTCTTTCTATTTCCGCTTGTCTCTCTCCGTCTTTCTCTCTCTCTTTCTCTTCCCCAAAATATACTTTCCGACAGGTAACTTGAGACTGACTGAATAAAAAAACAAACGTTCACCTCAATCAAACTAAAGCCTTATTAACCTCTCATCATAGCTGACTTGCTTTCACAGAATATCATTCACAAATGAGGAGGAAACAACTGTCCTCTTCCCCCCACCACACACTATTCTCTTTCCCCTCTCTCTCACACACGCACGCGCTCTATCTACCCTCCCTCTCTCTCTCTCTCTCTCTCTCGCTCATTCTCTCTGTCACTGCTCTAAGAAAACAAACGGATATTATAAATGCATAATCGCTTTTTTCCTGCCTCCTCCTCCTCCTTTCCTCTTGTTTTCACTCCTACTATTTTCGCCTCCTCCTCTCTCTTCTACTTATTTCCACCCTCCCTCTTTCTCTGTCTTTCTCCCACTCTCTCTCTCTCAACACCTTCCTTATGTAGCGTCAATTTGTTTATATCGCTTCTACTTCTTTCTTCCTCCTCCTCCCACCTTTTCTTTCGTTCTCTTCCTTCTTTTCCTCTTGACTAATTTTTTATTGAGTATTTTTTGTCATTTGTCTATATTTTTCTTTTATACTTATATATATAGATATATATATAGTATTGTTCCGTTATTGGTGAGATCAACAAAAAATGTACTCCATCTAGTGAGAGCTAAATCTCATTTAATATACACAGGATATATATATGCGTGTGTATGTGGTTCTCTGTGTTTAGGTTTTATGTTGATTAGACAATAATGAAGCGTCTGCACATCTCTCTCTCTATGTATGTATGTATATATATATATAATATATATATATATATATATATATATTATATAGATATGATATATATATATTTTTGCAGAATAATAATAAAATCTTAAGTAAACTTATAGACAAGCAACAACAATG
Source organism: Octopus sinensis (assembly GCF_006345805.1). Taxonomy (NCBI): domain Eukaryota; kingdom Metazoa; phylum Mollusca; class Cephalopoda; order Octopoda; family Octopodidae; genus Octopus; species Octopus sinensis. The sequence continues at coordinate 4,944 of NW_021832053.1, forward strand.
ACTGAACTACAACAAGAGCATTCGTAATTTCAAATAATTTAATTATTTCTGAAGGGT
>NW_021832053.1:10000-20000 GCF_006345805.1 Octopus sinensis
AAACTAAACTAGTGAAATAACCACAACCCATTTAGTGATCAATAAATACGTATAAGAGAGAAATTATCTAAAAACAAAACTCGTGTGAGATTAAAGGGGAGCATAATTGAAATTATTACACCTGAGTTAATTTTTCTTTATACATTCTGACAGTCTTTCTGTCCCTTTCCCTCTCTATCTTCGCCTCTCTTCCTCTCCTCTTCATTTCTATTTCAACATCTCTCGATCTCTTCAAGTCAAACACGATGTATCGCTCTCCCCTCCTCCCTCTTTATATCGCTCTTTCTAGTTGATCTTCCTCTTCTTCTTCCTCTTCTTCTTCTTCTTCCTCTTCTTCTTCTTCTTCTTCTTCTTCTTCTTCTTCTTCTTCTTCTTCTTCTTCTCTCTCTCTCTCTCTCTCTCTCTCCCTCACTCTTTCTAGCTCTTCTTTGACACTATCTCCCCCATTTTCTCATTCAAACTAACACACCAGCTGTCTTCATAATACTCGAGTGCCCCTCTCTGAGTCTGTCTCTGTCTCTCACTGACTCACTCTTTCCTAACCTCTAAAACGTCCGTCTCTAGCTATCACTAATTTTTAGTGCTGCTGCTGCTATTACTACTACTACTATCAACTCCTTTTCCTTCTCTTCTCTATCCGCATTCTTATTCTTCTACTTTCTCCAACGTTTACCTCCTACCCTCTTACATCGTCTATATCCTCTCTTTTTATTTCATTCCAATCTCTTTTCTCCTTCCTCCCTCCTGTTTTTCCTCACCTTTCTCCAGCCTCGTTTTCAATTCATGAACTCTTCGCTTCTTCTCCCCTTCCTTCTCCTCTTCCTCTTCATCATCTCCATACTTTCCCTGGCTCCCTTCTGTCCAAATCCTTTACCCTCTGCGCTGTTCACCTTCACCTTCACCATTTCAACACCAGCCATTGTAATTTCCCTTCTTGGTGTCGTCTGCATCAGTGAATTGCCTGTACATACAACTGATTAAATAACTTAATCAACATTTTTTCACTAATTTACTCTTCATTTATTCCATCCTTTCTCTTTCATCAACTTTGCTCCTGACTCATTATTCTTTTTTCATTTTCTCTCTCAATAGTTATATCTTTTCTTTCTTTACCTTTATGGGTTTTTCACTTCCTTTCTTTCTGGTTTACTACCACTCCCTTTTCTCACTTTTAAAATACATCTATAAATGAGAAATAATAAATAGTAGTAAAGATACGATCGTTTATTTTTGGTTTTATATGGTTTTTTAAAAATTATTTATACATATTTTTCAGTCTTTCAAATTTCCATAATAAAATTTATTTCATATTGGTTCCATCTAGAATTTTTACTTTGAGAAAATTTGCAAGTCAACCACCCATTTATTTATTTAATTATTTATTTATTTATTTATTTACGTGAAATATATGAATGTAACAAATTGGGATGGAATGGGTTAGCGTAAACTCTATACATCGCTTCATATAAAATGTGAGTACTTAAGACATTTACGTAGTTATTCATCGTACATGTGTGTTTACATTCTAGGAGCTTTCACGTTGACATATATGCTTGTAGTGTGAGCGCATTTAATCCATACATGCTTTTATTTGAAATGTGTACAATTTGCACAATATAATTTGCATATTCTTCATACCGAGTCAACAGGGGTTGCTATGCAAGTGGTCGACCTACAGGAAATAGCAACCAAATCTCCCTAAAATCATACCTACTGTCCCGGCGTGGATAGAGTCGTTCGATAGTATGGTTTAGTATGGCGTGATCAAGTCTTGAATGCCTTTGAACATGGGTTTGCTCGTTTAGCACGAACGCTTAAAAAAAAACTCAACAATAACAGCGAGGTTAAAACATTGGATAGATATTTGTTCCGATTCTCTACGCTTTGAGTTTAAATCCCGCTGAAGTCAGCTTTACCTTTTATTCTTCGAACAGGAATACGATACAGATTCAGGGCGATGAATTAGTAGAAGTGTAAGGAAGTTGGACTGGATGCATTGAGGTATTTGTTCAGAATCTTTGCATACTGAGTTCAAATCCGTCGTGGCTTATTTGGGCGATTGACTTAATCTGTCACCCGGCTGTTAAACCTAGTGACAGATTAAGTCGATCACTACCAAATACATTGTTTGGCTTTAAAGGTATCCAGTCTGTTGCAAGCATTCGACTCAAGTCTCTGGTTTGAGAACACTTTCCTACCTCTCACTAACCTCGGTGGCCCTGCGAAGGATCATAGACAGTCTTCTCTCCCAACTAAAATGATTTTTAAAAGTTGTTGGATTGTATGTATGCACACAAGACACAATTATTGATAGCATGGAATATGAGAAACTAAAGTTTAAATGTATTCTGCATGTGTATAATATTTGATCCGACCATTTTGCCTCCTAAATTGTGGGAAAATTTGTGAAATTGCTGCGTTATTTTTATTTTTACGCTATAAGCAGCATAACAAATGCATTCCGGACACAGTAATATAGGCCTTAAATACTTCCGCTCAATAAGGTATATTTTTCTTCCATTTTTCCCATGGCTCAACTGTTGAAAATAAAATAAAACTCCAGTTATTGATATATTGAAAGTTTTGTTTGTTAATAACTGAGTTTTCTCCTAAATGAAAAAAAAATCAGTTTTATTGCCTCATTTTATGTTCTATTTAAAATAGATATATTTCAAAATTCCATTTGATTCTAAAGAATACATCAAATCGACCAAAATGAACAGAAATGATGGATTTCCCAAATCATAATTGAGCTTTGATAAGTACTCGAAGGGTAACATCATTTTTTTCAGCGTAGTCAGAGAAATATACCGTATATAAACATATAAAGGCTTGCATACATTTGCGTGTATATACAATAGATATATATGAAGAAATATTTTCTACAATTAAAAACGGATCGTCGCAAATCTTGTGGTTGGGAGATCGTTTTATGTTAAGCATTTTTCACTATTTTCAGTTTTTTCAAAAACGCTTGTTAAAAAGTAATCTGTGTAGTATTATTTTTATGCCTTTCATAGTTGATTATTTTGTTCCCCTTTATTTAAAAATATGGAACATTTTGAATTTTGTACCTGCACAAACGTCTAGATGTACATTGCATGGAACATTTCTATGTGATGAACTTTGATTTCTTGCTTAGGTACCCTTACCTAACCTTTTAATTTCGAGCTTGTTTGGTCCCTAAAATTTTTATTATAGTGTGGGCTTGTGATGCAGCAAATGGATTTTTTTGTTTTTTGGGGGTGGGGTGGGGAATGGTGGGTGCAATCTAGAACTGTATTAAACTTCAATTCCTTCCTATTCTTTTTTTGTGGGGGAGGGGGGATAGCAACGCAGGTTTCCACATTTTGTTTTTTGCATATTCTTTTGATGTGAATTTCGCCTTGTTAAGAGTATTTTAAAATTTGGTAGTTGTATTGGGCTGTTAATAATTTGTGACTTTTTTTCAAGTTTTTATACTTAGTGCGAAATTGGAAGGTATCTTTCAAGAATTATGGGTGACTACAAACTGAATATTTATTCTTTGTCTTTCCCTTATTGAGGGTTCTTTTGTATGTCAGGGATTGAGATCTCTTTTGCCTTGGATATAGCATAATTTACCGAATTGTTCCTATATTTTTCTTTCAGAAGGAATATTTTCGTTCTTCTCGTCTATTTACATCAGTAACTATTGAACACATACGTCTCCTCATATTAAATTGAATATTTCTTTTGATGTGGGATGGATGTCAAAATCTAAGATATAACTAATCCTTGGCAAAAGATTAGTTGTAACAATCTTATTTTTCTTAATTATCAAAAATGTCCGAAAAAGGAAGTTCCGTTTCCTTCATTTCCAAAGTGAATTGGATCGATACATGAATGCTATTTATTAATTTTAGGAATCTCATAAAGTGTCTCTCACTTTTATTCCAAAATATGAAGCAGTCATCCAGGGATCTTTTAAATATGATTGAAGTGCTGTTCAAAAATAATCCCAGATGGGATATAGGCATTTTCTTTAAGGAATCCCATCACTAGTGTTCCATAAGTGGGTGCAACTATTGTACCTATTGTCACCCAATATTATTGGCTATCAAAGAGATAGTTGTTTTCTGGTACCAATTGCAATCCTAGTATAAATTCTTATGGGAGTCTCTTCTAAATTCTGTGAATACTAATAAATATAACAGCATAATGATGAGGTTAAACAGGCAAAAGGTAATTGAAAATAGGGTTAGAATGTCCAGTTTAAAAAATCCTTTATAACATTAAAGGATCACAAACCCAACCTTGCAAACACGCCCACCTGTAGAGTTAGAAACTCAGCAAGGACAAAGTCAGGCTTAGTAGTCAAAAATATTTTATGATATTGGTTTCAAATTTTGGTCCAAAGCCAGAAATTTAAGTGGTAGGAGTTAGGTATTTATTTCATCCACCCCGAAACGACGAAAGGCAAAGTCGACCTCAGCGGAATTTGATCTCAGAACGTAAAATGTCGCTAAGCATTTTCTACGGAATGTTAACGATTCTGCTAGCTCACCGCTTGAAAAATGTTTTAGAATATTGGTTTCAAATTTTGGCTCAAAGCCAGCAATTTTGGAGGAGGGGTCAAGTCGATTACACCGACCTTGGTGTTTAACTGGCTCTTATTTTATCGACCCCAGCTTCATTTGAACTCAGAACGTAAGGACGGACGAAATGCCGCAAAGCATTTTGCCCGGCGTGTCAACCATTCTGTCAGCTCTTTGTCTTAAAAATGTTTTGAAATATCAATAACAAAATTAGACCATAGAACTGCATGAATAAGCACGTAGCAGCCCTGTCGTAGGCTAATTTAAGAACAAAGAGGATAAGTCTAAGTCGAGAGCAAAATTCACGAAGTTTCACATCGTAGATTTTGATCCCCTCGATATGAAAACTCTTGCCAGATAAAGCAATCGTTAACTAGAAAATATTTCGTCACTGACTAGACAAAAATTGAGTTAATCATGCAGCTTATGTCAAGAAATCAGAACCAGACAAAACTATTTCATAAATTAATGGGTTCATATAACAGTTCTGACTCATGAGATCGTGTAGAAGATTTTAGATAAAATATCCTTAAAAAGAGGTGTCCTTCTGTTATATTGGTTTGTGCCCAAATTCTGGATTAGGCATATCACACGCCTGTAAGGGTCATATGCTAGATGCCTTTAGAAAAAAACACCTCAAATCCACCTTCAGCAGTATAACTCTCAAAACCAGTAGCTACAAACTTCACTTCTTAGATGCTTCCCTGGACCTATACTTAAACTTACAATATCTACCATAAACTAAGTTAAAAATTTAGGTATATACACAAATAGTTTTTCCACACCTATCGCTTTTAAAACTCTTGTAGCTATCATTAATAATAGGGTCGCTAACCTCTTTCCCGCTAAAGAAATTTTCAATACGTCAGCCCCATAATATAATAGCGCATTGGCCGACAGTGGCTTTAAGGAGAAGTTATCATACACTTCAACCCCCAAAAGAACCAAGCCTAAAAACAGGCTTTTTTTTAATGTTAGGACTAATATGGGCAAAATTTCCTAACCCTGATAGATAAACATTTCCCCGATAGCCATCTTTATAAGAAAATCTACGCACGTTCTGTGAGGGTTTTCTACAACTATGGCCCCAAAACAAAAGATATTTCAGTAGGCCAACCAAGATACCAATTGCAGACTGAAACTGAAAGAACCCATATACTTACCCACTAGACCATGTATGCATGTTTAGCGCAGTCGTTCACAAAGCTGAGATCACCTCCTTCCCTCCAAATAAGAGAACTGAAACAAAAAGTACATTGGACTGTGAAAGTGAAGTCAAAAATATACACACTAACCCTCAGTCTTCCTTCAAGCACGTAGATAAAAAGAAAAGCATAAAGCTAGAACCTATATGATGGCAGTATACTACACGCCATCAAGTGGAGCATCGCAGGAAGATCTAGACAAATCATTAAAGAGTCAAAAAGTGTAGGCTCAATATAGCCGAAAGACTACACATCTTTATTAGACCGATGAATTGCATGGACCTTATAAACTCGAGGTGAGAAGATTTTATAACATTTACACATCTCGAAAAGTGTGTTATCGAAATAGAAAACACCCCTACCCCGACCCCTCAGCGCATTTGACACAGTTAAATGGACTTAATCCTTCTTCCTACAAGAGTACTCACACTAGGCGTAGTTATTTTTTAATGTAGGCACTCAGCATTAACAATATTCTTCGTTAAAAAGATAAAGGGACATTACCAAGATTCCATTCTTGAATTATCCACCTTTCTCATAAAAGCTTTCTCATTCTTTTTTCTCATTCTTTCTCATAATTTTTCTAGTTTTATTTTTCTCGCATTTCCTCACGGAGTAACTATGTAATATGGTTCAAGTTATGTGAGCCTAAACGATTGCTGAATCGTGCACAGTACGCTATGTCCGCCCGATTACTGCTGTATCTGAGCATGTAACTTGAAGGAGTTCCCGCATAACTCCTGTATTCATTTTATGTCTAGCAACAAGCCGGCAATTATGATTAATCCACTGTACTCCGCAAGGAGCATAGAGCTGGTTTCCCGGTTTCTCTGGCGAATATATTCCTCTTTGGACTGGACGCCAATTCGTCGCAGGATTACTCATTTTTACTAGCTAGAAATGAAGTGTTTTGCTCAAGAACACAAAACATTGCCTAGTCCACGACAATATATATGTTTACAATTCTTGGAAGAATGAAAACAAAAGTTGACCTCAACCAATCTTGAACTCAGAACGTAAGGAGCAGGAACAAATATTGCAACGCATTTTTTCCCAACGCTTCAACGAATCTGCCTATATTCTTCCATTATTTACCACAGCATTGAATATTGGATTATTCGAATGAAACAAACCAGTTGGTTGAGCTAGCAAGATTGTTACAGCGTTGGTTACAGTAACTTGCAGTATTTAGTTTTATACTCCTGAGTTCAGTTCCTTCTGCAATCAACTTCGTACCTCATCCTGCCAAGATCAATAAAATAAAGAACCTGTCTATCGAATAAATCAACTGCATTTATTACCTAAAACCTTATGTTAGAAATCCTTATTAAGTCACAGGTTACCACAGGTTACCTTTATCTTAACGTGAAGAAAGGATTAAAATAAATAATCACTTCTAATTCTTTGATTTGATTATGATTAACAATGTCCTTCACTACATTCCTATGAGCTGTTTCTTAATGCCCTGTACCTCACACATACACACACACGCACATATATATATATATATATATATATATATATGTACAGAGAAAGAGAGGAGCAGAAGGGAGAGGGAGAAGTCGAATGTAAGTAAGAAGCATAAGATAGTAACATAGATTGATCGATTGGGCTATCGGTACACATATACACACACATAGAAATAGATAGATAGGGACAGAGAGGAGTAAAGCGAGAGGAATGAAGAGGCTGTTAGATAAAAGATCGCCAGAAAGTAGTCTCATAGATGTGTGTGAGAGAGAGATAGAGAGAGAGAGAGAAAGAAAGAAACAGAGAGAGAGGGAGATAGAAAAAGAGAGAGAGATTATATGTGCGCGTGCGTGCGTGTGTGTGTATGGCTATGCGTGCATGTATGTCAGTATGAGAATGTGCGCGTGCATGTTAAATAGCTGCAGATAGATAGATAGATAGATAGATAGTGGCGGGAAGGGGCATGTAGATAGGTAAGGACGGAAGCAAGTAAGCAGCTAGCGTACTGAAATCTGTAAATGGGACAAGCAATAAACTTTAGGAGTTGATAAGACACGTAGTTTGATCCAATGTATCCTTATGGGCAGAAATGGTTGCCATCAAGAGTAATAATTCCTCTGGGTAGCTAGGTATATCAAAATAAAGGGTAATGTTTATGATGATTTTCCGTTTGCCAAAGATACCAAACTAATTGCTCCAAATACACGTGTGCATAAAGATGCAGATATTCACTTACTCATGTATGTAAACATACATACATCATGCATACATACATACAACATGCTTACATATACACATTATGCATACATATATACAAACATACATCATACATATATATACATATCATGTGATCATGTGATTGATCTGACTTCCGGATGTCGTTATACATCGCTGGTCACAATGCGCTTTGCATCGTTTTAGCTTTCTCCGCTGGCTAGGCGTGCAGGCCAATGTTCCCCCTTATTCGGAAGCCTAGTCCGTCGCAAGGTTACCCATTCACAGGTGAGTGGACTGGCATCTCATACCAGTGAAGCTGGTGAGGGATTTATACGCATCTTTTCCCAGGTGCATTGACACAATTATTCAAGCGAAGGGAAGCCACATGAGATATTAACAATGTACAGTAACTCCTTGAAATGAACCTTATGTAATAAGTTTTCATTATAGACATTTTTGTTTTAAAACACTGTATCTTGAGTGGTTTATGGGAGGTGGCCGAAAACTTTTGTACAGCCATCTTTGGCGGTCATCTCGCATCTTGCCCTCTCATTCAGAATCCCTACTACAAAATATAATTATTAGGAATGGAAGTGACTCCAACAGGGACAATGTTTCATCTGTAAGAAATGTAATGCAAAATATCCACTTACAAGTTAACAATTAGTAGAAATTTACAATAGTTTAAAGTGGTCGAAGACTTTTACGCGGTGCTGTATGGTAGCAAATGATGGTAGCAAACGGAATGTATTAAACACCAGAAGTGGATATTTTTGTTCTCTTCAGGAAAAGAGTTTTATATTTCAGTAATTATATTTCGCTTCCCTTTGCTGTATGCTTGCTTGCCGGGTCGTTTCTGCAGCCTTTGTTGGGAACATTAAAAAAATCGATGCCAGCTTCCCCTACTTTGATATATGCAAGGTAGCAATCGACAGTTTAAACAGTAATTACACAAAGACACCAACAGGGAAGTATAACGTTCCTAGGAAGAGGCTCCAGCCTCACAATATCCAAGGAAAATGAGGATGCCCTTTGCTAACATTTTCTATGCATGTGCACCTTTTAATCTTATCCTCAATAGCTTCAGCATAAATACCAGGACAACATGACAGAAGACATACTATATCCTGCACATGAGTAAAAACACCCATTGTGTTTAACATTATAATGAAGTCATAAAGTGATTTATGGACTGAATGGATGTCGGCTGGAGAAAAGTCGTTCAGTAAAGCTGGAAGGGTTCGCACTCCCGACCTGACTTTGATACGCAAACGGATCGTGTATGCATGAAATGAACTTGATCCTCAGATTATTGTGAAAAGTTTTATCAAATGTTGTATATCGTCTGCACTGGATGGTACTCAGGATGACGTTGTTGACTATGAATCTGACGATGACGGAGATTTACACTACAATGATGCTGACATGTTTACAGAGGAACAAATGGAACAGTTATTTGATGCTGAAAGTGACGTTGAATTTGAAGGATTTGAGTAAATGTTTTTGCTTTTGTTTTTGTAACTGATAGTGATAAAGGCAATTTACTTAATATTTATTTTTCACTGACGTTATTACTGTTATTTCTTTATTTTCTGCAAACAAAATGCACAAAAAAGCTACACAATTGCATTATGTAATGCATACAATAATAATAAAGGACGTTATCGTATACATTTTTACAAACCAAGGACATTATATAGACCTCCTTGACTCAAGTTAGAGAAGGAGTGCATATTATACACAAGGTTTAGGTTTTCAGAGGTACAGCCCCCTAAAAATCCCCTGCGTATTATACTCAAGGGAGAACTATACTCGAGGATTTACGGTATATATTTTTTATTTCAATTGCAGGCAATGGTCAGTTGACTGTTGACACCGTCTGAGGAATTTCCAAAATACAAAACAAACAAAAAATTGAACTCGGAACATAAAGAGCCTCCACAAAAAAATCCACAAGCATTTTTTCCGATATTCTAATTATTATTTTAATGCACTACTTGAGAGTTAAAACCTACCATATAAAGTAATGCAAATGATGATATACAAGAAAAA
>NW_021832053.1:25000-33691 GCF_006345805.1 Octopus sinensis
TGGTTGAGTAAATCGATTACATTGATCCTAATATTTAGCTGATAGTTTACCTGATTTGAAAAGGGTGAACATAATAACCTCTACGAGATTGGAACTTAAAGAACTGAAACAAACGCTACAAAATATTTCGAGGCCTTGATACCGACATTATGGAAGAGTTACTATATATCTGTATTTGTGTGAAAAGGTTAGTTGTTTAGACCCAAGTCATCCCTAATCGGGCAGACATTTCAACAAAGTTGTCCGCTCGTAACAATTCAGTTTTTGTTCAATATAGTGTATCTATTGTCCACTTTCAGAGTATAATAATAGGGTTATTTGAGAGACTTGTCTCATTTTTCTTAGAGAGGAAGCAACCACATATCGGTTCCTTCGTTGGTTCGTGACTCCTGCGATTATTTGCATCTACATTATTTACATTCGACGGATATTTGTCTCATCTTGCTTGTTGGCGTAGTGGTTAAGAGGCAAGCTACTAACCCCAAGATTCCGAGTTCGATTCCAACCAGTGACCTGAACAATAATAATAATAATAATAATAACATCGAAAAATACCTTATGAATGAGAACTCAGGTTCGAAATTTCCCCAAGGCACCTGAAGAAGGTTGGAGGGTATATCAGCCGAAACGTTGTGTTAACAACAAACAAGATGAGGACAAATATCAGTCGAATGTAAATAATGTACATAATTCCTCATCTCTTAAATATAGAACTGTATTTGCATCTATTTCTGATGTCCTCACTGTTTTATTTATACAGTATTATTGTTGTTGTCACTGTTGTACAGCTGCTGCTTTTCTCTTTAAAACGAGTAGCAATTAGCAAATCTAAGGTTAAAAATTTAACGGTCGACAGTTCTCAATATTTTGCCTGTTCCAAACAAAACTGTCTTTTGGAATTGTTCCAAACTTGTTTCCATTTCTAGCTCTCTCAACTCTTTGATATTTTTACTAAGCATTCCTTGTTTTAACAATCATCACTGGAATAGTTTATTTTTCTATATTTTTTATTTTATTTCTATTTATTTACTTTTTTTGCAATAATCAAATTATTCTTATCTTGACCTTTGGTGTTATTTGTATTCTTCTTATTTCTATTTCAACTCCGTTGTATTGAAGTCAGTTATATCTATGATTATTCATTTTGAGTAGCCTCTCAATCTGCAAGAATCAACAGCCAAATAATCCTCAAATTACACCTTATCGTTTTGGAAAATTACATCGAATCCTCTATTCGTTTCAGTCATTGAACTCCGGTGGGTATGCTGGGGTACTATTTTGAAGGGTTTAATCGAACAAATCAACCCCAGCACTTACTTTTTAAGCCCTGTACTTATTCTGTCGGACTCTTTCGCCGAACGAGTGACTTGCGTGAACGTAATCGTCCGGTAGCGGCATAACAGCCGAATATCATATGAGCGCTTTTATGCACCATGCGTCTATATAAGACGTCCTCTCAAGGTAAATAACGTGGCATCCGGTATTCTAACAACTGGATATGAAGATTGTCTTTTGGTATTAATACTGTTTCTATCGCATTTTATTAAATGTGTGTGTGTGCGTATGTGTGTGTGTATATATATATATATATATATATTATGTCTGTATATATATTTATACTATATTTTACTGGTATTTCAGTCTTTGACTGCGGCCATGCTGGCTGAGCACTGCCTTTAATCGAGCAACTCGACCCCGGACTTATTCTTTTGTAAGCCCAGTACTTATTCTATCGGTCTCTTTTGCTGAACCGCTAAGTAACGGGGACATAAACACACCAGCATCGGTTGTCAAGCAATGTGAGGGGGACAAACACAGACACACAAACACACACATGCATAGATACATATACATATATACGACGGGCTTCTTTTCAGTTTCCGTCTACCAAATCCACTCACAAGGCTTTGGTCGGCCCGAGGCTATAGTAGAAGACACATGCCCAAGGTGCCACGCAGTGGGACTGAACCCGGAACCATGTGGTTGGTAAAGAAGCTACTTACCAAACATCCACTCCTGCGCATATATATATATATATATATATATATATATAATAATATCAGGGTAATAAAGATTTTAGAAATTTTTACTACCAGTGGCCTAGCGTATGGAGAAATTAGTCAATAGACTATATATTATTCATATAAAATACAGTGTATTTTGGACTTTAGCTGTTCTTTCTAGCGTAAGGGATTCAAATGATGGAAATCTCAATGTGTTTAAATGTACACTGTATTTTACACACACACAAACACACGCACATATATATATATATATATATATATAAATTAATAAATAAAACATATGCATATATACATACATATATGTACGTACCTACCTCTACATGTATATATACACGCATATATGGGTACAGGACACCAAAAAAGCGTTGAACACAAAGAGAAACGAAAACATAAACACAAAACCAAGGAACTGGACATTTTTCTTAAACAACAAAAAAATAGAGTACAAGACAAATAACACAAGGTTTCATCTACTCTGCGTTTCGAAGGTGAAGGCTATATATATATATATATATATAGTGATATATATATATATAGATATATAGAGAGAGAGAGAGAGAGTTATTAGCGTAGGGTAATACAGTTAGTTACTAAAATAAATAATTCTGGTTCGCCATTATGATGAGTTGAAATACAATTGCACAAGAATACAAACTTGTGTGACGCTTCTATTTATCACACTCGTACAGATATGAAAATTAAGGCAGGCCGATTTAATTGTCTCCAACTTCGTATATACTGTAAATAGCTATATACTACTCTTCTCTCTATAAGATAGAAAATATAACCGACCACTGATGAAATTGTAAAGGAAAAAAGAAAAGAAAAAAGTTAAATATTAAGTGCAGACATGGCTGTGTGGTTAAGACGCTCGTTTTGTGACCACGTGGTCTCTGGTTCAATCCCACTTCCTGGAACCGTGCCTTTTACTATAGTTCTGGACCAGCAAATGCCTTGTGAGCGAATTTGGTAGACGAAAACTGGAAGGACCCTGTCATATATATATATATATATATATATATTATATATATATATATATACATCGTTTGAGAGTGTAGTTTGTGTTTATCTTTGTAACCTTACTGGTGATGGTTTCTTTACATCCCTGTAACGTAGTGGTTTGACAAAAGATACCAGTAGAATATCTACCAGACTTTTAAAAAAATAAGTATTGGTACCAATTTGTCCAATTGTGCTCCAGCATGGCAGCAGACCTATGAAAAACAAATAAAAGAGAAAAATATAAAACACAGAAAATAGGTCAATCTTTTCTCTGATTACAGATTGAACAAATGCGATTTAGCCACATGTGATTCATCTAAATTTACAGCCGTTTGTTTCTATTTACCAACAGGACAGACCGGATCCATCAGAAGTATAATACCTTCTCTTGTTTTTAAAACGTAAATGTCTTGGATGACATTCTGGTTTTTAAATATTAGGGTGGGATTTAAGTAACATTGAGATGGGTTTTTTTCTATAAAGCCTAGTGAGCGCCTTGAAGGTTCTTCATTGACAAAGAAAACTTAAATGGTTGCCACATATTAATCGTAATTCGTTCTGGGAATTCCTAAAGGTGTTTCAGCTACAGATAAAATATGTTCTGAAATGATTCGTTTGTTGTTACCGCAAGCGAATCCCAAAAGCAGCAGAAGCAATAAGATGTATATAAAGGAATTATGAGAATGAGGAAACAAAATATATCTCAGTCTGAGACCTAATCGAATAAAAAAAACGTATGAACTCCTTTAGATTCTACGGGGAGCAAGCATCAAAATCAAATGTTAAAGCAAAGTATTGGGTTATTCCATAAATAATGCGGTTTTTTTATACTTCTCTAATTTTTTTTAAATTAAGATAAACAAAGTTCTTTTTGAATCTAAAATATACTCTCCTTCATTTTCTACAATGCTCTTCCATCTATCTGATAGACGTGCAAGGCCCCTCTTTCAAAATTGATTTGTCTGACGAAAAATACTCCTTCAGTACTGTTCTGAACTCGTCTACAGAATTCGTATTTTTTCCGTCACAAATAATTTTGAAGACTGCAGAATAAATGATAGTCAGATGGGGTAATGTCCGGCGAATATGGTGGGTGGGGCATCGTTTCCCATTCAAACTGTTCCAGCCTTTAAAATTTCATCGTCGCTGCATGTGGCTGAGCATTATCCTGATGGAAGAACGCCTTTCGTCTTGAAACCAAGGATGGCACGCAGGTGTCGATGAATGGTTGAATGACCAAATCCAAGCTTCTCTGCTTGTTCTTCAACAGTTACGATGGGATTTTGTTCCACCAGGACAAATTCGTGGCAGTTTCTGTGGAGGATAATAATCCGCTAGAGGAAAACGCTGAGCAGATATGAGCGTTTTTACACCTTTTATTATAAGCAAGATTTTTTTTCTCTATCCACGATAACTGCAATGAATTTATTTTTAGAAGTTAAAATATGTCACAAACGTATTTTAACTAACCTATAGTTCGTTTATTCCTCATCGGTAGGTAACGCTAATACTACTTTATGTGTGTGAGTATGTGGTATACCAGAATTTAAAACTTGATCGAGACGAAAATCAATTATTGCTAAGAATTTATACGAAATTTGATTTTTATGAAGGCACCCCAGCAATGACGACCATCATAATATTCTGTTCCACGCGTTTATATGTAATTTAAGAAGAGGTATATTTTGATGCATCCATACCCAACTTTTTTCTTCATGTCAGGGTGGGTATTAGAAATTTCCTGACCCAGTATGAAAATTAGCCCACCCTCGACTGAGCTAACATAAAGACTAGTTTTTCTGTCACACAGTGCCTAAAGTCTAATACTCGACAATATATCTGTGAGAAATTGGGACACAGCAAATCAAATAGTCATCATTTTATATATGTATATATATATATATACGCATATATGGGTACAGGACGTCACCAACGGTGCAAATAACATACATATAAGAGATATATGCAAGACGTGGACAGTAATTACAGGACAAGTTAACAGAGAAAAAGGACCCTTCAATATATTCGACCATTCAACCGATAATGAGTCTTCAAAAACAGTAGCTCCCATAAATTCTAAAATAAAATTTAGGATTTATGGAGGGTCAAATTTGGATACAAAAAATGGGACCATCTCTTTTCCTGCTCGGACGTCTAAACGACTTGACGCTTATCTCTCTCTCTCTCTTTCTCTCTCTCTTTGTCTTTTCAAAAAATGTCTCTCCCGGCGTTCACTATTCTCCTTTCGTTCCGGTCTAACGACCGTCTGTGTCTGTTTTCGTTCGGTTTCCTTGTATGTCTCCACTGTTATTTTTTGTTCCCAAATTTGACCCTCCATAAATCCTAAATTTTATTTTAGAATTTATGGGAGCTACTGACTTTGAAGACTCGTATTGTCGTTAAATGGTCGAAATGAGGAGTAGATAGGCAGCCGACAACTGATGAAGGGTTATTTTTCTGTGTTTACTTGTCCTGTTTTCCATTTCTTCTCGTTGATTTGTATTTCACTCATCTTTGTCCTGAAATTACTGTCCACATCATGTGTCTATTTCCCGTGTGTATGTTATTTGCACCGTTGGTGACGTCCTGTACCCATGTATGCACGTATGTATGTATATATAATATATATATATATATATATATATATATATATATATATATATATAGATAGAGAGAGAGAGAGAGAGAGAGAGAGAGTTATTTTTATTTAATTGAACGCGACGCATCCAATCCAATTAAGTATATATATATATATATATATATATATGAATATATACAGGATCTTTTCGGTTTGAACGGCAGTTCGTAACTAATTTCTAGGTAACTAAAAATTTTAAACTTCGTATACTGGTAGAATGTGTTTATAAAACATCATTTTCTCTTGGTTTTATTGAGAAAATTCTATAGTTTGTAATATATTTCGTCTAAAATTTCTTGCTTTTCGGCAATTTTAACCAATCGCTGACCGTCCAATGAGGTGAAAGCATTCTGTGCCGTATCAATATGTCCCTCGTTTAACAAACAGATTGGGTTTATTTACATTTGTGAAGAAAAAAAATACCCTTCCCCCACGCCTAACCTTAACCCTAACTAACCCTAACTCTAAACCTAAATCTAAAATAGATTAAAATGCAATAGATCGATACTAGGGCGATAATTATGGATGACAATTTCATACGACACCGCTAGAAAAAAATCTCATTTTCCCTATAGAATTTTCTCAATAAAGCCAAGAGAAAATGATGTTTTATAAACACATTCTACCAGTATACGAAGTTTAAAATTTTTTAGTTACCTAGAAATTATGTTACAAACTGTCGTTCAAACCGAAAAGATCCTATATATGTATATATGTGTGTGTGTGTGTGTGTGTGTGTGTGTGTGTGTGTGTGTGAGGGCGCGTGGCTTGGTGGTGAGGGCGTTCGGCTCACGATCGTAAGATCGTGAGTTCAATTCCCGCCAACGCGTTATGTCCCTGAGCAAGATACTTTATTTCACCTTTCTCCAGTCTACTCAGCTGGCAAAAATGAATAGTACCTGTATTTCAAAGGGCCAACCTTGTTACATTCTGTGTCTCGATAAATCTCCCTGAGAACTACATTAATGATACACGTGTCTGTGGAATGCTCATTTGCACGTTAATTTCAGCTGGGACCCTCGTCGTCGTAACCGACGGAGTGCTCCTTTATATATGTAATAAATATCCATAGCAGCCTACAGAGGGGCATAATCTATCCTAGAGGGACAGTCGATTAGCTAGACGCAACTGGTAATTAATTTATCAACCCCTAATGGATGAAAAGCAAAGTCGACCTTGGCGGAATTTCAATCCAGAACGTGCTAACGTTTCTGCCAGTTCGCCGCCTTACAGAGAGAGATAATAAACAGTAAGAGTAAACTTTGATTTTTTATTTCCCACAGAAGGGGACAATACAAGACATGTGGGGACACGAAACGAAGAAAAAATACCAAAAATGAAAGAAACGTATGTAAACAAGATGAAATGAAAAATTAAATGAAAGATGTAATGAAGCTTCTCGGCCCCACCTCCGAGCAGCTTCATTTATTCCTTTTTAACACTTTTTAAACTTTGTACTAGCCAAAATATCCACCTTGTATTTCTGTAACAGCTCCAAGTATGTTACATACCATGGTAGCTGGTCAATATCCACATCCAGCTTCCAGTATTTCTATCCTTTTATATATTTCGTTATTATTATTCTTTGCTCTTCAGTTAATATAACGCAGTTATGCTTTCCTTCAATATTGTCATGCTTTTTTGTGTCTACTCCTATAAATTCTCGCCATGATGATATCTTCTTGTATGATGGCTCCTTGTTCGAACCATGATACATGATTGCGTAACAGTTTTTTTCTTTTGCCGGGGGAGGGGAGGTTTGAAGGTTTTTGACTGAATGTGCTCTTTTTGTGTCAGAGGGTGAAGAGGATGTGGGTGGGGGTTTGTGTCCATTTGACAGGTTTTTCTTTTTCTTCTTTTTTCTTTTTCCCGTCGTCTCCCATTTATTATCTGTTTCATTTTCTTTTTCCTCTGTTGTTGGTGATACTACCTCTTCCTCTCTCATTGGTTCTTAATAAGAGTAAACTTCCGATACATGATATGAAGGAATTGCGTGAGATTTTACAGTTTCGTTACACAGCGAGTCTATTTCGTTGAGTGCAGAGGCAAAGGTCCAAAACAGCAGCAGTCTTTCAGATTAAATATATGGTTTCGAGTTTATTTTTGAACATCAAAGTCCTGAGTTCAAACCACAAGCATCAGACTTGGCCTTGTTTTCTTAACTTTGGATTTAGTTGAAATAAGTATCTTCTGTAAATCCAAATTTTATCCGCATCGATGGTTTTGAGACCATATTACAAAAACAATAAATACTTAAGTGAAGCTGTCTATGAGCGTTTATGAATGGCCAACTTGTACCTTCCACGCTGCAATCGTTTCAACTAAGCAGTTTACGTTTTGAATGTATAACTTTGTATCAATGAAATCATAATTTGAATTCATCTTTCAAGTTTCTGAGTTGCTAATGTTGTTGTTATTTAGTCCCAGTTTAACCACCATCATACAGACCTATGCTCAGATGCCCCAATAGTGCACACATCCCGTCTTTTATTCAAACATAGTGTCATCGAATGGCAGACATATTATCTAATGTCTCTCTCATATCGTCGAACGGCCGATGTAAATCCCTCCGTTGGCTCGACTTGTGATTGAATTCTAATCCCCAGTATTCGACTTTGCTTTAAAACCTTTACGGAGTGCGCTAAGATTGAGGTTACTTGTATAAATTCCAGTAATATACTGGAGTAGAGTTAATTTATTTTTTATACTTGCTCTTTTCCTAATATTTATCTTACAGTTAGTTAAAAGTAATCTGCAAATGAATTCTTCTTCTGTGGGCCCCTGGTCGAAATAGAACATGCATCAAAATGTTTATCCTTTCCTCTCACCAGTTTCCATGAACTAAGTACCTATTTCTTTACTACCCACACGGGGCTAAACACAGAGAGGACAAACAAAAACAGACAAACAGATTAAATCGATTATATCGACCCCAGTGCGTAACTGGTACTTATTTAATCGACTCCGAAATGATGAAAGGCAAAGTCGACCTCGGCGGAACTTGAACTCAGAACGTACGGCAGACGA
>NW_021832054.1:0-22500 GCF_006345805.1 Octopus sinensis
ACACGATATAAATGTTTGCTGAAGAATCGGTCTAACAACCAACCAACTAACCAACCAACCCCAATCAGCCAAGCAGCCAAGTAACCAACAAACCCCAACCAACCCCAATCAACCTTATATCCGCAATTATATATATATATATGTGTGTGTGTGTGTGTGTGTGTGTGTGTGTGGTGTGTGTGTGTGTATGCATGTATGTATGTGTGCATGTTATATATGTTATATATATATATATATATATATATATATACAATACATACATATATACATATATATAATATATATACATATATATATATATATACATATATACATATATATACATATTATATACATACATATATATAGACAACTATATATATTATATATAATATATATATATATATATATATATAGTATACACATACATAATATATATATATATATATATATATATATATTTTATAATATATACTATATATATATATATATATATATATTACACGACGGGCTTTTTTCAGTTTCCGTCTACTAAATCCCTCACAAGGCTTTGGACAGCCCAAGGCTATAGCAGATTCTTGCTCAAGGTGCCATGCAGTGGGACTGAACCCGAAACCATGTGCGTGAGAAGCAAGTTTCTTACCACACAACCACACGTAGTATATGTGTGTGTGTGTGTGTGTGTGTGTATGTGTGTGTGTGTGTGTGTATGTGTGTGTGTGTGTATGTGTGTATGTGTGTGTGTGTGTGTGTATGTAAAGAGACGTGGCCTTGTGGTTAGGGTGTTGTACTCACGATGTGCTAGGGGGGGGGGTTCGATTCCCGTTGCTGCAGCCCACTCAGCTGTAAATCGTTAACCCAACGACGGAATGGTCTTCCAATCAGGAGGAATGTTGGCCTGCTTGCCTAACCTACGAGGTGGCATCATTCAAAGAGGCCAAAACATTGCGAAGCGGATTGTGACCAGCGATGTATAACAACATCCGATATTCTAGTCATACCATACTAATATATATTATATATATTATATATATATGAATATATGTAGGTATGTATTATATATATATATGCATGTATGTACGTATATATATAATATATATATATATATATATATATATATATATACCTATTTGGTAGACGGAGATTGAAAGAAGCCTGTCGTATATATATATGTATATGTCTATGTGTGTGTTTACTGACAACCGGGTTGATGTGTTTTACGTCTCTGTAAACTAGCGGTTCGGTAAAAGTGAGTGATAGAATAAGTACTAGGCTTCAAAAAAATAGGTCCTGGGGTCGATTTGTTCGACTAAAACCTTTCATAGCGGTGCTCCAGCATGGCTGCAATCAAAAGACTGAGAAAAGTAAAAGAATATGTATATATATATTATATATATGGTGTGTGTGTGTGGTGTCTGTGTGGTATGTGTATATTATATATATATATATATATATATAATATATATATATATATATATATATATATATATATATATACATAATATATATGTATATTATATATATGTACGTATACGTATGTATATATATTATATATGTATATATAGAGAGTTAGATAGATAGATAGATAGATAGATAGATAGATAGATAGATAGATAAATGGCTCTCTCTGTATCTCTTATACTCTTTCTCTCCCTCTTTCTATAAGATTTATTCCATAACAGTAAAAATCAACCGACAACCATTTATACCGGTTATTGTTATCACTTTTTACCTTTTACTTGTTTCAGTCATTAGATTGCGGCCATGCTGATGTACTGTCTTGAATTGTTAGTCAAACGAATAGGCTCCAGTATTTATTTTTTATCGAGCCTGGTACTTATTCTATCGGATTCTTTACCGATCCGCTAAGTTACGAGGGCGTAAAGCCACCATCATCGGTTGTCAAGCCTTGATGGGGAACAAATTCCAGTGTAACTTGGGACACATGAAAAGAAAGCTTTATATGTTACTTTTCTGTTACTCAGGCCATGTGAAACAAGGGTTAACTAAAATTCTGGAAACAAGTATTGACATTTAGGACAAACTTAGAAAATGCTTTGGACAGGGAAAGCTTAGAAATTAAATATGACAACTTCAAATTTACTGAGATGTGTTTGTCTAACATGTTACTTGATCTGAGGTGATGTATTGAAGCTGCAGTAACTCCACCGTAGAGAATCCCAAAAAGATGCTAAATTCACTTCATATTTACTTCATGACATGTTAGAATTTGTTAATATTAGTGGAACTGTGTCAGTGACCTGGTCGGAGAGGTGTGAGGAAAATATAGGTACATGATGGCATAAAATTTTTTCTACTTTTATCACAAGAGCAGCAATTTTGCGGGAAGAAGAAAGCAGATTACACCAACCCCGATACTTGACTGGTAATATGTCAATACATCGATCAAGGAAAAAAAATGAAAGACAAAGTTTAACTCTGTAGAATTTGAACTCAGAACGTAGAGAACCCGTAAAAATGCTGCTAAAATAGTTTGCCCAGTGCAATAACGACTCTGTTGTAATCTAGGCACAAGGCCCGAAATTTTGGACGAGGGGGCCAGTCGATTACATCGACCTCAGTATGCAACTGGTAATTAATTTATCGACCTCGAAAGGATGAAGGGCAAAGTCGACTTCGGCGGAATTTGAACTCACAAGGGGCTAAGCACAGAGAGAACAAACAAGGACAGACAAACGGATTAAGTCGATTACATCGACCCCAGTGCGTAACTGGTACTTATTTAATCGACCCCGAAAGGATGAAAGGCAAAGTCGACCTCGGCGGAATTTGAACTCAGAACGTAGCGACAGACAAAATACCGCTAAGCATTTTGCCCAGCCTGCTAACGTTTCTTATTTCTTTACTGCCCACAAGGGGCTACACACAGAGGGAACAAACAAGGATAGAGAAACGGATTAAGTTGATTATATCGACCCCAGTGCGTAACTGGTACTTATTTAATCGACCCCGAAAGGATGAAAGGCAAAATCGACTTCGGCAGAATTTGAACTCAGAACATAGCGGCAGACGAAATACCTATTTCTTTACTACCCACGAGGGGCTAAATACAGAGGGGACAAACAAGGACAGACATAGATATCAAGTCGATTACATCGACCCCAGTGCGTAACTGGTACTTAATTTATCGACCCCGAAAGGATGAAAGGCAAAGTCGACCTCGGCGGAATTTGAACGCACAACATAGCGGCAGACGAAATACCACTAAGCATTGCGCCCGGCGTGCTAACGGTTCTGCCGGCTCGCCGCCTGGATCGTGAAAAAATTGAAACATTTGTAGTCAATTTAACATCTTTAACATAAGTAATTAGCTGTGCTTGTTAACGCTGTAACTGCTTGTTAAATTATCTAATAATCATTACAGATATAATCATAATTGTTCCGGAACAAATGATCAAAATCTAATTAGATTCCAAAAACAATTCATCTCTATTATTCCTTCACGCTAGTCGATATATTTTTCAAATCTAATACAAAGATTTACCGAAAATTCATTCTACGAATAACGGCATTACAATTAAACTCAAACGAATTTGATAACTGATCGAAATCCTGTCTATCATTGGACTTTGGTCTTGCTGAGGCAGTGTTTTGAAGAGCTAAAAAAAGTCAACAAATCGATTCCAGCACTTATTACTGCCGCCCTAGCGAAGGCGGAGATATTGTTTTCAGTCGTCTTTGTTTGTTTGTTTGTCCGTAGACAAGATATCTCAAGAACCGCTGGATGAATTCGGATCAAACTTTCAGGGATGTTTGGCCTTGTGACTGTCAAGAACTGATTAGATTTTGGGATCGATCCAGTTCCGGATAAGGATTCTGGATTATTTTTCCTTTTTTTTTTTTTTACTTAATTTTTGAGAGCAGTCGGGTTCATTTTTTAGTGTTCTCGTTTGTGAGAGCAGTCGAGTTTATTTCAGTTTGTTTCGAGTTTATTCAGTCTCATTTAAAAAAAATCATCTCCCGCTAATCGATGAGAGGACGTTGGAGACTGCCTTGGCGGAGGTTTGTGTTCTCTGAGTGCTTTTTCTTTATTTTTAAGTCTGGCATTCGTTCTATCTGACTGGCTGAATCGTTATGTTACAAGAACATAAATAAACAAATAAAATATAATTTTATAAAACATATAACTAGATCTCAAAAAGTATAAAAATGAATGATCAATATATAAGTTAAAAATCTACGTACGTTTCATTGTAGCCATGAAACGTACGTAGTTTTTTTTACTTATTATATATTGATCATTCATTTTTATACTTTTTGAGATCTAGTTATATGTTTTATAAAATTATATTTTATTTGTTATTTATGATTTGGTTTATGTCTATCACTATCTGAGTTGCATAATAGTGGTTTTATCTGTAATTTATATCTTATATTTTTATATTGTGAAATATGATTTAATACTAATTGAATTTTCCTTGTAAGTTTGGAGTTATACTCTCTATTATTATTATTATTATTGTATATATATATATATTATATATATATATATATATATATATTATATACTTGGAAATGGATGGATGTGTTGCGTTCAATTAAAAATAATATAAATTATTTATATATATATATATATTATATATATAATAGATATATATATATAATATATATATATATATATATATATATATATATATTAGGGAGTAAATCCAACTTACAGGGAAAAATTTAATTTAGGATTAAATCTAATTTTATAGTATGAAATTATATATATATATAAATTTATAAGTATAAATTATTAATTTAAATATTTTTTAAAGTTTTAACTTTAAATTTAAATAATTTAAATTTTCAATTTTATATTTTTATATTTTTTATTAATTAATTTTATTTCTATGTATTGGTTTATGACTTTCACTGCTTGATTTGCTTAATAGTGGTTTTATCTCTAATTTAATATATATATATATATCAAATGTAAGGATAAAATTCTTTTCGAAAAAAAAAATTTTCTCGAAAAAAATTTTATCAATGGCCAGCATATTAAAAAATACCTTTAACGGTTAAATTTATAAACAATTCATAAATGAAGGCAAAGGAAAAAATTTCCAATGCCAAATATGCCGAAAAATTGGACATATTGTCCATTAACCATATAATTTTTTCACAATACGCACGCTACTCGAAAAAAGGGTCGATAGAAATTTCTAAAAAATTCCATTATTACCATATCGGACCGATTTCAGAGTTAGCTACTAAGAGCCCTCTCTTCGTCAGTGATACATGTGGCAAAAGAAATAAATGAGATACTTACTCATACCCATTGAAGAAGCAAATACTAAGTCATGGGCACAACTAAGTACCCCAAATACATCCAAAATAGAAATACTCCAGCCCATTCGAGGCACCTTGCGATTTGAACTGAGGCTCTCACAGAGTGAGTGAGTTAGTTCGGAAGTGAACGCTTAAATTTATATCAAATGTGAGGATAAAATTCTTTTCGAAAAAAAATATTTTCTCGAAAAAAATTTTATCAATGGCCAGCATATTAAAAAAAACATTTAACGGTTAAATTTATAAATAATTCATAAATGAGGGCAAAAGAAAAAAATTCTAATGCCAATATGCCGAAAAATTGGTCATATTGTCCATTAACCCATAATATTTTTTCGCAATACGCACGCTACTCGAATTATGATTTATATTATATGGGTACACGACGTCACCAACTGTGTAAACAACATGAAGAACGAAAGCAAACGGTTTAAATATACAAAACAACGAGAGAAAAATGGAAAACAGGACAAGTACATAGAGAACGACCCTTCATCAGTTGTCGGCTGTCTATCTACTCCTCATTTCGAGCATTCAAAGACAATATGAGTCTTCACAGACATATACCTATGTGTGAAAGAGAGTTCAACGACCGCTCACAACGGTTTCTGTTGATCATTCTCAGTGAAGAAAAAAAGCATTGGTTTATCTGAGACAATAGCAAAGACACTTGCCTAAGGTGCTGCGCAGAAGAGCACGACGCAAAACTATGTAGTTACTAAGCGAGCTTATTAACCATTCGGTCGTTTAGGACTATGCTCCTGCCCTCTTTAAATAAAGTTTTATTCTTCTTTTCATAATATAATCCAAACGTGGAAAGACATTTACAATATCTCTTACTAATAACACTACACTGAGATCTCGTTATCTCATACTTTGCAAATTCGGTTAACTGCATAGGTATATTTCAATGAATGGACTTTTTCCATCCCCGCGTACGCACGTGTGCTCGTGCGTGCGCGGACATGCATGCACGCGTTGTGTGTGTATGTGTGTACCCCAGCATGGCCACAGCCTCTGTGCGGAAACGTATAAAAGAATAAAAGAATGCAATATATATATATATATATATATATATTACAACTTATAAACAAGGGCTAAAGAAAAAAATTCTAATGCTAAATATGCCGAAAAATTGGAATATTGTCCATTAACCATATAATTTTTTCACAATACGCACGCTACTCGAAAAAAAAGGGTCGATAGAAATTTCTAAAAAATTCCATTATTACCATATCGGACCGATTTCAGAGTTAGCTACTAAGAGCCCTCTCTTCGTCAGTGATACATGTGGCAAAAGAAATAAATGAGATACTTACTCATACCCATTGAAGAAGCAAATACTAAGTCATGGGCACAACTAAGTACCCCAAATACATCCAAAATAGAAATACTCCAGCCCATTCGAGGCACCTTGCGATTTGAACTGAGGCTCTCACAGAGTGAGTGAGTTAGTTCGGAATGGAACGCTTAAATTATATCAAATGTGAGGATAAAATTCTTTTCGAAAAAAAATATTTTCTCGAAAAAAATTTTATCAATGGCCAGCATATTAAAAAAAACATTTAACGGTTAAATTTATAAATAATTCATAAATGAGGGCAAAAGAAAAAAATTCTAATGCCAAATATGCCGAAAAATTGGTCATATTGTCCATTAACCATATAATTTTTTCGCAATACGCACGCTACTCGAATTTATGAATTATATATATATGGGTACACGACGTCACCAACTGTGTAAACAACATGAAGAACGAAAGCAAACGGGTTAAATATACAAAACAACGAGAGAAAAATGGAAAACAGGACAAGTAACATAGAGAACGACCCTTCATCAGTTGTCGGCTGTCTATCTACTCCTCATTTCGAGCATTCAAAGACAATATGAGTCTTCACAGACATATACCTATGTGTGAAAGAGAGTTCAACGACCGCTCACAACGGTTTCTGTTGATCATTCTCAGTGAAGAAAAAAAGCATTGGTTTATCTGAGACAATAGCAAAGACACTTGCCTAAGGTGCTGCGCAGAAGAGCACGACGCAAAACTATGTAGTTACTAAGCGAGCTTATTAACCATTCGGTCGTTTAGGACTATGCTCCTGCCCTCTTTAAATAAAGTTTTATTCTTCTTTTCATAATATAATCCAAACGTGGGAAAGACATTTACAATATCTCTTACTAATAACACTACACTGAGATCTCGTTATCTCATACTTTGCAAATTCGGTTAACTGCATAGGTATATTTCAATGAATGGACTTTTTCCATCCCCGCGTACGCACGTGTGCTCGTGCGTGCGCGGACATGCATGCACGCGTGTGTGTGTATGTGTGTACCCCAGCATGGCCACAGCCTCTGTGCGGAAACGTATAAAAGAATAAAAGAATGCATATATATATTTATATATATATATATACAACTTATAAACAAGGGCTAAAGAAAAAATTCTAATGCTAAATATGCCGAAAATAGACAAATTGTCAATAACCATATAACTTATCACTACAAACACGCGTCTCGAAGAAAGCGGACAGAAATTTCTAAAAAATTCCGCTATTACCATATCAGTCCCACTTTTAGAGTTAATTCATAAGAATTTTCTCCTCGTCAGCGATAAATACGTAAGACATAAATGAAATACTTTCTCATATCCTTGGAAGAAGCAAGTACCAAGTCCTGAGCAGACCTAAGTACTCCAAATATATCCAAGATAGAAAATCTTCAACACAACTCAAGATAACCTTTAAAGGTATTTTTTTAATACATATATATATATACAATACACATATATAAATGCATATATATATATATATATATATATATATATATATATATATACATGCAGTATGTAATAAATAATATATATATATATAATAATAATGTTCGTCCTTCGGTTCGAAGATGACCAACTGACATCATCTGATGGAACTGCCGCCATGAGACCGGAGGTGGCTGGTGAGGCCAATCCGGGCAAGGAAGCCCCTCCCACAGGTGGGGCAGAAGTGGGTAGGGGCAGTGCTACTGGTGCAGGCGGCTCTGACTTTACGCATCTGACGTTTCTGCTCCGCTGACCGAATCCGTCCCTCCTCGGCTGTCCCTGCTCCCACGGTGATTGCGCTGCGCCAGGATGAGCGGTTGGCAGCAAGTGTCTCCCAGGTCTCTGTTCCGATGGTGAAGTCTTTGAGAGAGACCTTGAGACTATCCTTGTAGCGCTTTTCTGCCCTCCGACTTTGCGCCTGCCCTGGCCGAGTTCACCGTAGAAGAGCTGTTTTGGGATGCGAGTGTCGGACATGCGGGAGACGTGGCCCGCCCCTCAGCTGGGCCTTGCGCATGATTGTGATGGTGCTAGGGAGATCTGCCTGCTTCAGAACTTCCGTGTCTGGGACTTTGTCCTGCCAGCGGATATGAAGGAGATTCCGAAGACACCTGAGATGGAAGTGGTTTATCTGGCGCTCGTGCCTTCGGTAAGCAGTCCACGTCTCGCAGCCATATAGTAGAGTGGTAAGCACGACTGCCCGGTAGACTTTCAGCTTGGTGTTGAGGCTGATTCCTCTCCGCTCCCAGACTTTCTTTCGCAGTCTCCCAAACGCGCTGCTTGCCTTGGAGATTCTGTTGATGGTTTCAGCATCTATGTTGGCATTGCAGGAGAGAGTGCTGCCCAGGTAGGTGAAGTTTTCCACCACTCGTAAGATCCGTCCGTTCACCCTTATCTGAGGCTCATGGTATTGTTTGCCGGGGGCTGGCTGAAACATCACTTCGGTTTTCTTTGCACTGATGGTGAGACCGAAGTTGTCACAGGCTGATGAGAACCTGTCCATCTCGAGCTGCATCTCCTGCTCATCGATTGCATTAAGGGCGCAGTCGTCAGCAAAGAGAAAGTCTCTGACGACTGTCTCCCTCACCTTTGTGACAGCCTGCAATCTCCTGGAGTTGAAAAGTTTCCCGTCTGTCCTGTACTTGATGTTGATACCGGACTTGCAGTCCCTAAAGGCGTCGGACATCATTGCCGAGAACATGATGCTGAACAGTGTTGGGGCCAGGACACAGCCCTGCCTGACTCCGTTGGTCACCTGGAAGGCTTCAGATGAGTCGCCGTCCTCAAGGATTCTGGCTGTCATTCCGTCGTGGAACTGGCGGACAATTGCAATAAATTTGCTGGGGCAACCAAATTTTCCCATGACCTTCCATAGTCCCTCCCGACTGACTGTATCAAAGGCCTTGGTGAGGTCAACAAAGGTCATGCAGAGGTCAAGGTGCTGCTCCATGCATTTCTCCTGGAGCTGGCGGGCGGCGAATATCATGTCAGTGGTCCCTCGACCAGCACGGAAGCCACACTGGCTCTCAGGGAGAAGGCCTTGCTCCAAGTGTTCCAGAAGGCGGTCAAGCAGGACCCGGGCCAGGATCTTGCCTGCTATGGACAAGAGGGAAATACCTCGGTGGTTGTCGCAGGACTGCCGATCTCCTTTCCGCTTATAAATGTGGACGATTGTTGCATCCCGAAATCTTGAGGGAGTTGTTTCCTGTCCCACATCGACTGGAACAGGCTGGTGAGCTGACTGATCATGGTGGGGCCTCCCGACTTGAACACCTCTGCAGGGATGGCGTCAGAGCCTGGAGCTTTGCCGGTGGACATTTTTTGATGGCTCTGCTCACTTCCCGACTGCAGGGGGAACAGCCAACTCGTGGTTTGTCGGCACCTGGGGGAGTCGTGCGATGGCTTCCTCGTTGATCTGGGCTGGTCGGTTGAGCACGATGTTGAAGTGCTCCGCCCATCTCTCCAGGATCAGCCTCCTGTTAGTCAGGAGTGAGGTTCCATCTGAGCTGAGCAGGGGGTTTGATCCAAAGGAGAACTGCGGTCCATAGACAGCTTTCAGCGCCTCGTAGAATTTCTTGGTGTCGTGTTTGTCTGCGTCCCTGAATCTCATCCGCCTTGGCGCTTAACCATGCATCTTGCATGAGGCGGAGTTTAGCCTGGACTGTGCTGCGAATGTTGTTGAAAGCGGCCTTCTTTGCCGTGCAGGTGGTCATTTTGGTGAGCCCGCAGCAGACGGCGTTTTCTTCCAGGAGCTTTTGGATTTCCTGGTCGTTTTCGTCGAACCAGTCCTGGTGGTTCCTCGTAATTTGGCCCAGAGTTTCAAGGGCGATGGAATGAACCGTGTCCCTGAATGATTCCCACTGCTCATCGATGCTGGACTGGTCACTCCGAATGTCCAACAGCTTACTGTCCATACGTGACTGGAGATCTTGTGCAGTCAGCTGGTTCCTTAATTTCGTGATGTTAAGCTTCCTCGTCACTTTCTGACCCTGTGGTCTTCTCTTAGGTCGGATGTAGAAATCCATCCTGGAGATGATGAGGCGATGGTCCGTCCAGCAGTCAGCTCCGCACATGGCTTTGACCAGTCTCACGTCCCGCCTGTCTTTCGCCCTGACGATGACGTAATCTATCAGATGCCAGTGTTTGGAGCGTGGATGCATCCATGATGTCTTGTTGCGTGTTGGCAGACGGAACAAGGTGTTGGCGATGGTAAGATCATGAGAGGCACACGCACGCAGGAGGAGCTGTCCGTTGCTGTTGCACTTTCCGATTCCTTGCTTTCCCAGTACGCGATGCCAGGCTTGGTGGTCAGTCCCGACACGGGCGTAAAATCCCCAAGGAGGATGAGCTTCCCAGGCTGGGCTGACGTGATGAGGGAGTCGAGTTCCTCATAGAACCTGTCCTTAACTTCTTCAGGGTTGGTCATGGTGGGGGCGTAAGCACTGATGATGGTCGCACTAGTCTTGTTTCCAAGTGGGAGCTGCATCTTCATCAGCCGATCGTTGATACCCTCGGGGGGCTTTCCAGTTTCCGCACGTGTACTGACTTAATGGCAAAACCAACACCAGCCTCACGACGCTCTTCGCTGCTGCGACCACTCCAAAAGAAAGTGTAGCCGCCGCCTGTCTCTGTCAGCTGGCCTTTGTCCGCAAGGCGGGTCTCGCTCAGTGCTGCAATATCGACACTGTATCGGCTCAGTTCTCTGGCCACCAGGGCAGTTCGTCTCTCTGGTCTGTCCGCTTTGGTGTTGTCAAGCAGAGTTCTCACGTTCCAAGTTGCGAAAGTGAGCACCTTTGTTTGTTTTCTTCTTTCTTTGTTTCGACCGCTTGGAAAGGATCCCCGCCAGCCGCGGTTGCTGACCAGGGTGAGGTGAGGCAGGCTATGTTTAGGGCAACCTTTTCTAGCCCCGTCCTCATGCTGGGGAGGCGAGCAGAGCGATCCTGAAGAGGGCTGCTCGGTCACTCAGGAGGCTGCCGGACTCCACTGCTGCCTCAGTTCAGTGAGGGGCGACCACATGTCCTGAGCCGCCTGTGTGTGGGTTCACGACTGCAGCTCCCAGTGTATCCTCACCTGCTACTTCGCCGTTTCCCCATCGCCACAGGACTTTGGGATGGTGTCATGGCGTCATGATGTCGTGACATGCGCGTGACTTGGATTATAGTGAGGGTGACTTGCGCAGGATCAGCCTCACTCTCTCGTCCTGGTGCGCCGGATCCAGTGGCAAGACAAAGTCAAGACGACTGGGGGTAGACCAAGATGCAGGAGCTGCCGGAAGGTGGCACGCATGGCGCAATCCAACCGCCTTAGGGGCTCCACTCCGGATTTTGGATGGCCATTGACTCATGAGAGAGTTCCTCTGCCCTTTGACAGGTTTTGTTTTTAGTCCTGCTGGGTGTCCAAATCACCCTCCTCACCAAGAGATCTTGGTGGGGTTGCCAGTTTAGTCGCCAGTGTGTGTGTATATATATATATACACACACACACACACACACACACATATATATATATATATATATATATACCATTCTTTTACATGTTTCAGTCATTAGACTGCGGCCATACTGGGGCACCGCCTTGAAAATATTTTCCGTCGAACTAATCGATTCCATGACCTTTTTTAAACCCTGGTACCTATTCTATCGGTTTTATATACCGAACTGCTAGAATACTGGGAAGTAAACACACCACCACCGGTTTGACATGTTGTCATGCGGTGGTGAGGGACAACACAAACACACCTACACGTTCCCCTCGCACACACACACACACACACACACACACACACACACACACCTTACACTCACGTTGCTAACGTATATCTGTCTAGATGAAGGGAGTTGTTACTGACCGGAAGTACAACACATGATTAACAACCATTAGGTATTAGCATCGTTGTTATTAGAATATCGTTGAGTATCACAATTATTATGGTGTCGTCGAATATATAACATTATGCGTCTGAGCATGCGCACTGATACCGTGTGTATTAGCGTCCCAACGCAGCAAGACACAGCGTTGCCAGCTGACGATGACAAAACACAGCTTACCTGAGTCGCTAAACGCATAAAGCCACCATCGCTGCCTCTCTCCCTCTCCCTCTTTCTCTCTCCCCCCCTCTCTCCCTCGCTCGCTCGTTCTCCATCCTTCTTATATGTCTATCTTCCTCTTTCAACACACTTCCTTTCTCTCTCTCCCAGCTTTCTTTCTCTTCTTCTTCCCCCACCTCTCTCTCTTCCACTTATACACATTCATACTTTCAAACACATACCTACACGCAATTGCACACACAGACAGAAATATATATAGACTCACACATACATACATACATACATACATACATACATACATACATACAACATACATACATACATACATATGTATGTATGTGCAGCTTTGTATGTTTTATGTATGTATGTATGTATGTATGTATCTATCTATCTATCTATCTATCTATCTATCTATCTATCTATCTATCTATCTATCTATATATCTATCTGTCTATCTATCTATCTATCTGTCTGTCTGTCTATATATCTATATGTCCGTCCGTCTGTGTGTCTGTGTGTCTGTCTGTCTGTCTACATCTCTGTCCCTCTCTTTCTTTCTCTCTCTCTATCTTTTCTCTCTCTCTCTCTCCTTTCTTTTGGCATTGTGTAGTTAAAAGGCCTGCTTCCCAACCATGGGGCCTCGGATTCAGTTCCGCTACGTGTCGCCTTCGTCCGGTGTCTTCTACTATAGATCCAGTTTCACCATGACTTTGAATGGTTTTAGCAGACGAAACTAGATGGAGACCCATCATATATGCATACACATATGTGTGATGTGATGTGTGTGTGTGTATTATACGATCAGGTCGATAGGTAACTAGGTCTGTTTTGAGCCTTCGGATTCATCAGACTGGTAACCCAGTTTCCTTCGCGCATACGTGACTGGCATCGCAATATTCTTCCCGAACGAGACCCCGGGGCGTCGCAGGGTAACTCATTTAAAATCAACTAGAGGAACGTGACATGAAGTGTTTCGATCAAGAATGCAACCCACCGCATAGTCCAGGATTGCTTTCTCCCAGGTCCCCGAAGCGAGTCCAAGAGACCGGGAAGTAGACCAAGAGCGGGATGGTTGACTAATATCTATAGTCCTAGTTCGTTACACTTAGGAATCCAGCCTGATTGTTGCTTCTTAAAGAACTCTATGTAGAAAATGCATGAGGGGTCTACTCTCAAGAACTTCCTAGGAATTCTGGGCGTCGGAATTGCATAGGTAGGTGGAATCAATTACAGAGCGGTAGGTGAGATACAATTTTGTCCATTTATGAAGAGGACTCAACTTGTTTCCTCTTGTTTCACACTAAAGGGATGCAAGGTATTGCCTAAATTTTTCTGCGGAGCCAAAGTATTGTTTTCCATCACGGCAAGAGACCGAGGGATAGACAAAGAGCGAGATGATTGGATAATATCCTAGGCCTCATTTGGTGATGCTTCAGGATCCTGCCTGATTGTGTACAACAACTGTTGCTTCTGCTACGACCCTATGGAGGAGGTACCTGAGAAGTCTATTCCACAAGACTCTTCCTGAAATAGTGGGAATCGAAAATGGATGGATGGGTGGAACAAATCCCTGACTAGGACTCAACTTGTTTCCTTCTGTTCAGAATAAAGGGATGCGAGGTAATGTCTAAAGTTTTCTACGCAGCCTGTGTATTGTTTTGCAGAGAAAGAAGTGTGTGGGGGACAACCATGTTTGTGTCTTTGTGTTTGATCTTCCCTAAACCACACACAGCTTTAAATCTGGTGCTGGTTTGTTACGGTTCGGCAAAAAGGATCACTTGAATAAGTATCAAACTTAAAAATAAGTACTGAGGTCGATTTTATCAACTAAACACCTCAAGACGGTGCTCCAGCATGGCCGCAGTTCAATAAGAGAAACGGGTAAAAGATAATGGATGTGTATGAGTGTGCAAGTGTACACGTTGGTATATACTGTTATATATATATATTATATATATATATATATATATATATAATATATATATATATATACTTATATAGTTATATATATATCTTGTTTATATCCAGAAAGTTAGGATTGTGGGTCCAACCCACTAAGGGATTTTTCATAATTTATATTCATGTTTTTTAATAATCAGTTGCTATATGTATGTTATTATAATTATCATTTAATAAATAAATAAGTTAACATTTTTAATGTCCTAAAGATGATAAACCAACTATTGTGCTCCTCCATTTTCTTATATTGTTATATATATATATATATATATATATATATAATATATATATATTATATATATATATATATATATTATGTGAAATAGAAAGATGAATAATCTTGTAGTAGATTAATCAAAAGTTTAACCGATACCTTAGTAGCAAAAATCACAGCAGTAAACAGCACGGTTGGAGGTACAACCATCTGGCGTTGCAACCGTGCGTGGTGCGGATAATTGAAATTAAAACATTATTGGTGAATTGAAGAAATGGAGCTGAACGCAGATTGAACAGAAATCGTTTTATTTCATTCTACACGTGTTTCGAAAGGCACAAATTACCAAAATCCGATTGAATAATGGGACCATATTGTGTCTTTCTCTTCAGGAAGAAAAAAGGAAATCCGTTGGAAAAACAAAAACAGAACAGAGGCGGAGCAAAAAACAAATCGAACTGTGCTCCTAAGAGCCCATGGCGAAACTGTTTATCAGTGTATGTTGAGAACCGGTGGCTGAAGAATTCAACGGGTCAGGCATCGGTCAATCATGTGGGTGAGGGTGTATAGATGTTCTTTGTGACCGGGAATAAAGATCTGACTATTTAAAGAATATATATATATATATATAATATATATATATATATATATATATATTCAGCAAAAACAATTAAGATTCAAGTGAATTCCAATGAATTCAAATGAATATGGTACTTAACTTAGATGCACCATAATTCTTTATGGTATTAACCATAAAATAATGTGGGGTGATTATAACCAAGAAAAAAGCAACAAGAATGGATTAGAGGTTTAGTACGATTGTTTCATACTAAGAGCGATTTTATTTGAAGCTACAAATATTGCAGCAAATACAAATGCCCAGTATTCATCAGCTAAATCACATTTATGTTTTCCAGACATCCTAGAGGGTTTGATTATCCTCATGAAGTATTAGGAGTGAGTTCTATGAAATTTACAGTCAAATTATAAGCAGACTGAAAATGCTTTGTAATGATGCACAGTTTTATAAAATTGTACTAAACCACTAATCCATTCTTGTTGCTTTTTTCTTGGTTTTATATATATACTAGCAGTATCGCCCGGCGTTGCTCGGGTTGTAAGGGAAATAACTATATAAGCATTTTTAGAGAGTTATAGCCAAAAATTAGCAAAAAAATGCATTAAAAATTGAAAAAAAATTAAGGTAAATTTTTTTTAAAAATCGTTGACACATCGTAGATATTTTTAGAGAGTTACTACCCTTATATAAAAGCGAAAAAAATGCATTCAAATGGAAAAATATGATGGTAAATTTTTTTTAAATCGTAGACTCATCGTAGACGCGCGCTAATACCCAGAAGGGCTCGATATGAATCACGACTATAAGATACCCGCTTTTGGTTAAACTGCACGGCAAAATGTGGGAGTAGTTACGAATCTAAATCGAAGGGGACAGACACACAACTTCACTCTTATATAAAGATGCTTATTTTTTTTCAGTCATAGAGTTAGATTTATGAAGGTCTTCAGTAGAAAATCCTTCGAATTCTGACTCGCTGCTTGATATAATGAAATTCGTATCCATTTTTTGTCAGAATTACAAATTTTGAAAACACAATAGGAACAAATTTCGGAAAAAAATATCCCATAATTCACGGAATTAAAATTACACTTCGATTTTTGTACAAAACTGTATTTGAAGTGTTTACGAAGTATAATACGTGTTTTCACGAATGTACTAAAGAGATTTACTCTGATATTCTCATTTAAATATGAATAGGTAAATTCGGGCGGTTTGGTAACGAAAGGGTTTATATAAGTGTCGTCTGTTTATACATAAACACTGTTTCATACTTTCAGTTTAGTCTTGCTCAAATCACTCTGTCGCTAATTTACTCTCTTCCAAGAACATTTTTCACTCACTGTTATCTGTTAGCTCCCCATACATTTTACTCATGTATCTATCAGCGTGATAGACAGAAACAAATATTACATTTACTTTCATTTTATTCGTCGCACACTGTGTGTGTGCGTTTGCGTGTGGTGTAAACCAGACTAAGAAAAGCATTTGACACACACACCAGAATGTGAGTTTTCTGTAAATTTTGCTTAATTGGAGTTTAATTTTAAAAACTGGACCTGGCATGACGCGATGCATTGTACTCTCAAAAATGCTAGGTAAATTGTAATTGAAGAAATCCTATATTGTAGATTTGTATAACTCCCAAAGGGAGGCAGATAAAATCTGCCTTTTATAATAAGATATATATATATATATAATATATATATATATATATATAATATATATATATATATATATACATACATACATACATACATACATATATATATGTATACACACATAAGCCCAAGCGCGGCTGTGTGGTATAAAGTTCGTTTGGGCAACTAAAAGAAACCTGTAGTGTGTGTGTGTGTGTGTATGTGTGCGTATACATACATACATACATACATACATACAAGATGCATGCCTGCCACTGGCCACGCATGCATCTTGCATGTATTTATTTCTCTTAGCTCATTTGTGCTTAAATGATGCAAGTTACCTTAGGCATGTGAACGCGCGTGGCCTAGTGGTTAGGCGTGTTGCATTCACATTCAAGAGATCGTGGTTACGTTGTGTTCTTGAGCGAAACACTTCATTTCACGTTGCCCCAGTAAATGGGCTGTAATTGGGTAACCCTGCAAGAGACTAGCCTTCCAATGATGGGGAATGTTGGCCTGCTCACCTAGCCAGCGGGGTGGCATAATTCGAAAGCTAAAGACGAAGCAAAGCGCATTGTGACCGGCGATGTATGACAATTTGGGAGAAATTTTTTAATTATGTGATTATCTCCCCTTATCGTGCTGACTGGTTATAACTACCTATTGATAATTACAATACATTCTCTTGAGGTTATCTCTCCTTATCGTGCGGCTGGTCATAATTGTTATCTAATAATTGCGATACATTTTCCCAGGGCGGAGATAATTTCAATAAAAATTAAAATGTGGTTGTATAGTATTTAACACACACACACACACACATATATATACATATATACACACACAGACATACATATATATACATACGGTATTTGTCTATGTTATTCAAATATATGCCGCTGGTCACTTTGAGTTATCTCTCTTGTCTTTTATCTTTTTTCAGTCTTTAGACTGTGGTCATGCTGGGGCACCAGGTATACGTTCGTATATGTAAGTATTCGCATGTTGTATTTATATATATATGTATTTATGTATCTCTTCTATGTGTATTCTACTCACGAGGCAAAGCATTCATAAATGCGAAGTCAGAAATCCGGATCTAGAATTATCCAGTTATTTTTTACTAGTTTCATCTTGTCTCTTTGTTTTTTTTTCTCCGTGTTGACATATGGACAATTTAGGTGGTTTTAAAGTCAGATCATGACAGCTATTTTCAGCATGGTGGTATCTCGTAGATACCCTAATTTATAATTTTAATAATTATTACCTTTGAAGGTTATTTTTTCCATGCTGACCACTTGATAAAATCGTTATTTTATTTTTAAATTAACGATCTTATCCTTATATATATATATATATATATATATATATAAATTTAAGTAATAAGGGTGAAAAATTGAATATTAATTTGATTAATATCAATTTAAAACCAGTGGCCTAGCATACTGAGAAATCTGAATATTTAGAAAAAATTATATTACATACATATAAGAGGGATGACATCCATTATGTGGACATCCATTATGCTAGAGGTAGACCCCATATGGTCTGACCACTAAGAAAAGATTGCTCTCAAGAAAATCCGAGAACAATCTTTTCTTAGTGGTGAGACCATATCGGGTCTACCTCTAGCATAATGGATGTCCACTCTGAATGTGCGTAAGTGCGTGCCTGTGTTCCGGATATATGTATGTATGTATGTATGTATGTATGTATGTATGTATGTATGTATGTATGTATGTATGTATGTATGCATGTATGTTCCCTTCTGTTTTTAATCATTCAAATTCTTCCTCTGAAGAAGATAGTTTCCACCAAAGATACAAAGCTTCATCGCTGGAATGTAGATAATGAAAGCAATGTCACATTTTTAACTTGAGAAAAGCTTTGTATGTTTTTACTCTTCCACTTACAGATTATATTTGTAATGTGCG
Organism: Octopus sinensis; assembly: GCF_006345805.1. Taxonomy (NCBI): domain Eukaryota; kingdom Metazoa; phylum Mollusca; class Cephalopoda; order Octopoda; family Octopodidae; genus Octopus; species Octopus sinensis. The sequence continues at coordinate 18,970 of NW_021832054.1, forward strand.
AATCAGTTGGTTGATTTCTATTTCTGAAAATCCAAGCTTATCCAGAATGTTACTCAGGCATTTACTCACAAATCCAAATGCATCAATTATTACTATTATTATTATTATCAAGGTAGCAAGCTGGCAGAAATGTTAGCACGCCGGGCGGAATGCTTAGCGGTATTTCGTCAGCCTTTACGTTCTGAGTCCAAATGCCATCGAGGTCGACTTTGTCTTTCAACCTTTCGGGGTCGATGAATAAAGTCCCAGTTGCGAACGGGGCTCGATGTAATCAACTGTCCCCCTCCCCAAAAGTTTCAGGCCTTGTGCCTATAGTAGAAAGGATTATTATTATTGTTATATTAAGGCAGAAATATATTAAGGCAGAAATGTTAGCATGTCGGACGAAATGCTTAGCAGTATTTCGTCTGCCGCTACGTTCTGAGTTCAAATTCTGCCGAGGTCGACTTTGCCTTTCATCCTTTCGGGGTCGATTAAATAAGTACCAGTTACGCAGTGGGGTCGATATAATCGACTTAATTCGTTGGTCTGTCCTTGTTTGTCCTCTCTGTGTTTAGCCCCTTGTGGGTAATAAAGAAATAGGTATTTCGTCTATCTTTATGTTCTGAGTTCAAATTCCGCCGTGGTCGACTTTGCCTTTCATTCCTTCGGGGTCGTTGAATTAAGCCCCAGTTGCGCAATGGAGTCGATCTAATCGACTGGCTCCCTCCCCAAAAGTTTCAGGCCTTGTGCCTAGAGTAGAAAAGATTATCTAAGAATGTAAATTTGTAATTTGAATATAGAAGCTGGAGGTTTGTATCCAGCTAATTCTCCAGCATCGTAAGACATTTCGCTTAGGAGAAATGTAAAACCTACATTTTGCTGGTTAATGTGGCCATCTTGGCGGGCTGAGCTTTTGCGGTCAAACTTCCAAGTCTAAAGAGAATGATCGGATTGCACGTGCTGACTTCCATTTTAAACTATTAAGGACAGCCAGGAAGAAAAGCTCTGTTCTTCATGATCTTCGAACACAAAGTGCTAACATCCTTTATACTAGAGGCTCAAGGCCTGAAATTTTGGGGGACGAAAGATAAAGTCGACTCCGGCGGCATTTGAACTCAGAAGGTAAAAAACAGGCGAAATACCGCTTAAGCATTTTGCCCGGCATGCTAACGATTCTGCCAGTTCACCACCTTCCCTCTCTTTATCCGCTCAGTCTCGGTCACTCGTTGGATCAGTGTCCTCCAGTCAGTTCTCTCCTGGGCCGCTTCCTTCAGACTGGCCATGTCCATTCCGGTATCAAGCCAGCGGGTTCTTAGTTGGCCTCTTCCTCTCTTGCCACTGACCATTCCGAGCATGATGTCCTTCTCCAGGGATTCTCTCCGCATATGACCGAAATATGCCGATCTACGCTTGGTGATCCCAGCTTCTAGCGACATTTTCGGCCTTATCTGCTTAAGAACTTCTCCATTGGTGAGCCTCGCTGTCCATGGAATCCGCAAAAGTCTTCTCCAACACCAAACCTCGAATGCAGGTGTTTTATATTTTTTGTCTTTTACATGTTTTAATCGTTGGATTGCGGCGATGCTGGAGTATAAAGAGTATAGTCGAACAAATAGACTGCAGTTGTCAAGAGAGGCGCAAGCGCGCACACACACACACGCCGCGCGCGCACGTGCAGGCGCACGCACACATGCACTCACACACACACGCACAGACGCACTGACACGCGCGCGCACACACGCACGTCCACACGCATACACTCATACTCACACACACACACACACACATGTTTCTTCTAGCGTGTAAAACCTGCCTGTTGAAGGTAGTTTTCTCTAGTGTTTAAATGTACACTATTTCATATATATATATATATATATATATATATTGGTAAAAACGGTAAGATAACAAAAGATAGAAAGAGATCAATATTATGTAAATAGAGGAAATTTATCTGTAAAATAATATGTGACAATTATTCAATAGCCAAGATAACCGAAGAGATGGTGTTGTGGATTTCCACCTCGGCATCCGAAACTCAGAGTTTTATCTTGGCTATTGAATAATTGTCACATTATTTTAGATATATATATATATATATATATATATATATATATGCCTGTAAATAAAGTGTACGGAAAGCAAAAAACAAAGACAGGTGAGGGAACAACAAGCAATTGTATTAGTTTTAGGCTCGGGGAAAAGTGTAAAAGGAGAAAACAGAGAGAAAAATATATCGGGATTAACGGTTTGACATGATGAAAATGTGTGTTGTGTGTGTGTGTGTGTGTGTGTGTGTGTTGTATGGTGTGTGTGTGTATATGTATGTATATATATATGTATATATATATATATATATATATATATATGTATGTGTGTATATATATGGTGGATTCTCTCATCGAAGACGATGAATGAGGGTTCAGTAAATAACCCTCAACAACTCCTAAGCCCTGTGACACCGCATGTGTATCTTCAAAAAAAAAAAAAGCACACATCGATGCGCCAAACCTCAGGTGCTATCGAGTGAAAATGGTTTACTGAACAACCGGCACTTTGACTTGTTTAAATTGGTCATTGCTTGTGCTGAACAAAGCACACTCTCCCCACCGAATTAACATGGTCTGTACAGGTGCACGGTGCACGGTATGCCACACGTCAGATGATAAAACGATCGCAGGATTTTCTTGTAAGAGTGTTCCGTCTCCTAGATCAGTTGTGAGAGTCAACACTAAAGGGTCTGATCCACCCTGGTAGGCTTTCTACGCGCCTGGGCACCATATCTATTTCTTTATTACCCACAAGGGGTTAAACATAGAGGGGACAAACAAGGACAGACATAGGTATTAAGTCGATTACATCGACCCCAGTGCGTAACTGGTACTTAATTTATCGACCCTGAAAGGATGAAAGGCAAAGTCGACCTCGGCGGAATTTGAACTCACAACGTAGCGGCAGACGAAATACCGCTAAGCATTTCACCCGGCGTGCTAACGTTTCTGCCAGCTCGCCTGGGCACCATACCAGGTATTTCTTGGTCCTCGCATGATACAGCCCTAAGACATTTATTGGATGGCCGTTGACTCTCAAGAGTTCTTCCGCCCTTTAACGGGTTTTGTTTTTCATCCCGCTGGGTGTCCAATAAACACCCTCCTCACCAAGCAAGCTTGGTGGGGTTGCCGGTTTAGTCGCCGACGACCCGACCATGCAACAAGTTGTACTGGGTTACATGTTACCAGTAGCACTCGAAAGTGCTACTGGTAACATATATATATATTATATATATATATATATAGTATATATATATATTTACATATATATATATATATATTATATATATATATATATAATCCGTATATAGAATGAAGGGTGAAATTAATTAATTTGGAATAATTATCAATTACACCAAGTAGTCTTCGGCATGTAAAAGCCTCATTCGAGGAAAATTTAAGTAATACTAAGCAATAAGGGTTTAGCAACGAATTGCCTTACCACATACGAATTTAGAAATAGCAGTCAAAGGGTTATAGCTATTTCTTCTACTAAAAAGGG
>NW_021832054.1:30000-32500 GCF_006345805.1 Octopus sinensis
CATTCATGCGCGTGTGTAGTTCGTATATATATATTTATGTATCCTTCTCACTCCTTCTCTCTCACTAAGTCTCTCCTCTATGCATATATACGTGTATGTCTGTCACAGTGTTTGTACGGGGTGGGCAGATATGGCTGTGTGGTTAAGAAGTTCGCTTCACAACAAAGTGGTTTCAGGTTCAATTTCACTGCACGGCACCTTGCGCAAATGCTTTCCACTATAGTCCTGTGTTGACCAAAGCCTTTTAAGGGCATTTGGTAGGAGCCCATCCAATGTGTGTGTGCATATGTGTATGTGTGTGAGTATACACATATATATATCACTAAATATATATACACACACAAAGATACATACATCCATACATATGTACATACACACACGCACACACACGCACACACACGCACACACACACACACATACACACACACATACATACATTTGCTTCCCAACCACATGGTACAAGGTTCAATTCCACTGCATGGCATATTGGGCAAGTGTCTTCATGTACAGCCTTTGCTGATAAAGCCTTGTGAGTATAATATACATATATATAGATTATATATATATTATATATATATACATATATAGGTCATTGAGGGTAGCAAACATTCAATGGGGTAACATATATATATATAACATATATAGATATATATATATATCCTATATATATAATATATATATATATATATATATATATATATATATATATATATATATGATATATATATATGTATATATATATATGTATATATATATATATATATATATAGATATATATATATATATTAGATATATATATATATATATATTATTATAGATATATATATATATATATATATATATCTATATATATATATAGGGCGCGTGGTTAGGGCAGCGGACTCGCGGTTGTACGATCGCAGTTTCGATTCCCAAACCGGGTGTTGTGAGTGTTTATTGACCGAAAACACCAAAAGAGTAAAAGAGAGAGAGAGGCTCCGGCCGGGGCTGGTGGCGATCCCTGCTGTACTCTTTCGCCACAACTTTCTCTCACTCTTTCTTCTGTTGGCCTGCTCGCATAGCCAGCGGGTTGGCATCATTTGAAGGCTAAAACAATGCGAAGCGCATTGTGACCAGCGATGTGTATCAACAGCTGCCTGAGGTGTCTAAATGATTACAAATAATAATATATCGAACTTTGATATGAATCTTACCATTTAACGAGTATCTACGAAAATTTGAGCGCATACGTACATGCTATACGTACCCTATATGTATCTAGAAACAGGGTACATACATATACGCTATATGCACCCTCTATATACTGAGAAATAAGGTACATAGATACATACTATATGTACCCTATATGTACCTAGAAACAGGGGATATATATAAATGCTATAAGCACCTTTGTTCAGTTATAAGCCTGTTACGTGTAATGTTATGTGTTGTTTTAAAACAGCAGCAAGGAGATGAGAAGGGGTCAGATAGAATATTTTGTGGTATTTTATTGTCAGTGTATGAGTTCAAATTCCATCCAAGTCGATCAATACAGCTAAGGTTTGGTGGGAGATTCGGTTCCACCCACACCTGGACAGGAATGGCCTCTGCCAGGTGCAAGGTGCCCAAGACACATTGTATGTCATGACGATGCGTTTATGGTTCTGATAGCAGGTGAGGGCCCAACGGAGGACACACACACACACAACACACACACCACACACCACATATATATATATATATATATATATATTATATATATATATATATATATATATATATATACTTTCTATGAAGAATCTTAGTTGAAAGAATCGAATCAGTACTTATTTTTCTTTAAAGCCCTGTTTCTTATTTTATCGGTTTCTTTTGAGAAACCCCTATGTTACGGGGACGCAAACACACCAACACGGTTGTCAAGAGGTAATGGGACACACACGTACGCACGCACACGCACGCGCTCCTGTGTGCGTATACAAAGGACTGCTTTCAGTTTCAGTCTACCAAATCGAATCACGAGGCTTTGGTTGGACTGAGGGCTATAGCAGGAGACACTCGCCGGGTGTGCCATGTAGTGGGATTGAACACGGAACCATGTGGTTGGGAAGCAAACGTTATACTCCACAGCCACGCGTGGGGGAGGAGGATCTCCGTCGTTCGACCATGAGTATTTACTCGCTCGATCAACCAAATTGTTGTGTAAGTGGTTGAGTATTCCACAGGCACCTTATGAAAATTATGTACACCCTTAACATAATTCTCAAGCAGAATCAATGTAGCACATTGTGGGAGAAGCCTGTGGGCTAACCGTCACCAAGTCTGGCTGCATACTGCGTCCTGTTGGTATAATCTGGGGGCTTCAGTTGTTGCCCCAACCGCATTTTCATATTTCATGATTTTTGACCCATCCTGTTACCTTTTGATTTAAAGATACATTTTACTCGGCAATACACTTTCCGTCAACCCAAATTCACACACAAGGTATGGGTTAACCCGAGGCTATAGAAAATTACATTTGCCC
>NW_021832054.1:37500-42500 GCF_006345805.1 Octopus sinensis
AAAAGTGTGGGCTTATACGCATATAGATACACACACTGATGTATATATACATACATATATACCCACACACACACACACACATATGTATATAATATATTATATATATATATATATGTGTGTATATTTTAAGGGCTAAGAACCACTATGTGGACAGCCTTTTAAATTGATATTAATTAAATTAATATTCAATTTATTTCCCGGTGAAGGCCGGTTTATGGGGTTACCCTGGGTTTCCCGTCCATAAAGGGTTTAACTATATATATATATATATATATGTTGTGTGTGTGTGTGTGTGCGTGTATCTGTGTAGTATGCATGTATACATCCATATATATATATATATATATATATATATATGTGTGTGTGTGTGTGTGTGTGTGTATGTATAGTTACATATATATGTATCTATACATTCATATATGTAACTATGTATTGTGCATATATATGACCGCTCGCGTACAAACTCTCACGCACGCGCGCACACGCGCGCACACACACACACACACACACACGTATATCTACACACACTCAAACACAGATACAGATACATAGGTATACATAAACACGTGTACATATACACCCGTGCTCATCTTTACACTTCTCTACGCAATTCTTATATACCGCTAAGTATCCATTTCCATCTATACGCAAGTATGTTCGTGTACAGTTCTACAGCCGAATAGATTGCTTTGCTGTGCGCAAGAGAGACTTGCGAATGATACCTATGAGCTCATGTATACATAAACATGAGTGTATATGTGTGTGTATATGTAGATAAGCGTTGGTGTTTAGCCCATGGCAACGCCGATCTAATGGATTGTGATCAAATGCAGTCCAACTACGACCCTCTCGTCATTTTATTGTTCTTTTATCTTTAACTTGATTCTGTCATTGGACTGCGGCCATGCTGGGGTACTGTCTTGAAGGTTTTGTTGTTGTTGTTGTTGTTCCCTTTTAGTTTCTTGGTCGAACAAAATGAACCCAATACTTGTGTTTGTAAAGTTTGGTGTTCATTCCATCGGTTACTTTTGCCGAACCACTAGAACACCGGTTGTCGAGTGGTTGGGAGAGGGACAAGACACAAACACAGAGACGCACGTGCACACACACACGTTATGTACACAAGACGGACTTCCACGCAGTTTCCATCTACTAAATTCACGCACAAAGCAATCAATCGGACTAGGGCTGTAGTGGAGGACATTCGGTCAAGCTGCTCAAGGTGCCAGGTACAGTGCTGTAAGACTCCGCCCGAAACCATATGGGGGTGGGGGGTAAAGCAAGTATCTTAACCACACAATCATGCCTGTGCCATACCCGTTGTCTTTCCCCATACCCCATTTGAAACAACGGAGCGTGATTTGAAGGAATTCAACAAAAATGTTTTGTAAGTCAAGCAATCACAAATATTGTACATATATTTAGACGTTGTCTCGTCTGTGTGTGTATGTTTGTGTGTCTGCGTTTGTCTCCCCCACCATCCAGTGTTGGTGTGTTTACGTACCCGTAACTTAGCGGTGCGGTACAAGAGACCGATAGAATAAGTTCTAGGCTTACAAAGAACAAGTCCTGGAATCGATCTTTTCGACTAAATGCGGTGCTTCAGCATGGCCGCAGTTAAATGACTGAAACAAATAAAAGAATAAAAGTATATATACTTTGAGAAAGGCAAAATGCAAGACGCGAAGTCACAAACGAGTTCCTTTGTTGTTACAACCAGATGTGTTCGTTTATCGGAGCAACGAGACCCTCAAAGTCATCCTTAAAGATGACGGATTACTTGCGTAGTGACTGTTTAAACTGAAGAAGAGTTATGCACCATCGACTTCACTCTCTCGCCAGACTCCATAACTACGTATATTTATTATAACCTTTTTCTTTTTTTAATTGAGAATTCCAAGTGGCCCGGTTTCGATTTCTGACATAGGAACTTTTTTATTGGTGCAGGCGTAGGTGTGTGGTAAAAAGTTTAATTCACAACTACATGGTTTCGCGTTCTATCCCACTACATGGCACCTTGGGCAAGTATCTTTTACTATAGCCCCGGGCCGACCTAAGCCTTGCGATCAGATGTGGTAGACTGCGGACACTGAAAAAGCCCGTCATATATATATATATATATATATATATATATATATATATATATACACACACATGGCCTGCTCGCTTAGCCAGCGGGGTGGCGTCATTCGAAGGCTAAAACAATGCGAATGCATTGTGACCAGCGATGTGTAACAACATCTGATGGTCTGGTCGGTCACGTGATCACGTGATATACACACATACATACACTCACACACACATATACATGTGTGCGTGTGTGTATGTGTGTGTCTACGTACGAGGGTGGGATGAAAAGTTCCTAGGCTGACTATCAAGGAGCTGATAATGAGTATTGTGATATCTGGCATGCATTGATTTCAACTGTTTTTGACATCTGGCTGTCCAAAGTAGACTTCAAAAGTAACTAGTAGCGATTTATCTTGAAAAATTTAGCATCGACAAAATTTAGCATCGTGGTGTTAGCAGGTACCTACAGAAAAATGGCTTTAGTCTCCAGCGACATTTCTGCTAATATGGTTGCTACATTAGGGGACGAAGCTCCAGCTTTATTAACTGTAGGCAGCTGAATTCAGGAGGGAAAGGGAGAGTCTTGAAGAAGACCCAAGGTCTGGACGTCCTGAAACTTCCACCAACGAGTAAAACATTCATAGTTTACACCACATGGTGATGGGTGACAGGCGATTGTTTATAAATCAAACAGCTAATGTTATTAGCATATCCCGTGGCAGATTTGAGATTTCTGTCACTATGGTTCTGCTCAGTGGGTGCCCTATCTTATAACACCTAATCAAAAGCGCGCCAGGCTGATCACATCAAGGAAAATCTGACATTGTTTGGGGCAAATCCAGCTGGTTTCCTCGAACGTTTCCTGAGTGTTGTGTTCATCACTTTAAGCCAGAGACAAAGACACAATTCATGCAGTGGAAACACTCCTCATCACTTGCTCCAAAGAAAGCCAAAGTCGTTTCGTCTGCAGGGAAGATTTTTGGGATGCAAAATGCATTGTGTTTGTTGACTATCTTCAAAAGGGCCACGCCGACAATGAATAGCACTTAGGCCAACATGCTGATGCAGTTACGAAAGACTATCAAAACCAAACGCCTTGGAAAACTAACAAAAAGGCAAATCTTTATTTCGATAGCTACAGTGCCTGACTGTGGCCTTGAACTGATTGCTCAGCTTTTCTATTCTCTAAGGTGGCCCCATCTGACTACCATCAGTTTCCCAACGTGACAAACACTTGCTGGGAACGAGTATCGCATCATTACGTCATATCTACTGTTGATGACTTTTTTTGACCAACAAGACGAAAGCTCCTTCAATGGGCCCCAAGCATTGCAACGCCGATGCAATAAGCGTAAGAACCGCGAGGAGGACAGACTACGTTGAAAATTAAACATCATTTTGTCACATTCCATGAAAATACCTTGGTCAGGTTATGTAGTTTAAAACCGACCCTCTCTCTCTCTCTCTCTCTCTCTCTCTCTCTCTCACACACACACACACACATATATATATATAATGTATGTATGTATATCTGTGTGTGTGCGTATGTGTATCTTTGTGTTCGTATTTGTCCCTCACAACCGTTTGACAAACGGTGTTGGCTTGTTCACGTTCCTGTAAATTAGTGGTTAGGTAAAAGATACCGATGGAATACGTAGCAGGCTTTAAAAGGGTACTGGACTCGTCGATTAGTTCGACCAAACCCTTTAAGGCGTGCCCACGCTGGCTTCAGTTCAATGACTAAAACAAGTAAAAAAAATTCAAGATAGAAATAAAAAAAATTCAAGATAGAAATAAAAAAAATTAAATATTTAACTTTAATTACTTGCAAAAGATATCATGAAATCATTTTCTTTGTTACTATAGCAACAGAAAAATCTAAATTTAATCACTATGGTATTCAATTTTAACAGAAAATTTGCAATTACAATTCTGATTACCTTATCTCTATGAGTTGCGCATTTTATGCGCACATCGTCTGAGGAGAATATTGTCTGATGACAGCATACAGTAGCAATCAACATATCCGAGTTCGAATCTGACAGAATGTATTATGGATAAATCTTTGTCTTTTTCTTTCCTTTTTATCTCTTCTGACACACACACACACACACATTGGAAAATCTATACGCGCGCGCGTGCGTATGTATCTTTTACTTGTTTCAGTCATTAGACTGCAACCGTACTGGGTCACAACATTAAGGAGCAGTTAGTCGAGCGAATCGACGCTCACCCTATATATATATATATATATATATATATATATATATAATATATAATATATATAATATATATATATATTACGGAGATGTACTTGCATAGCAAGTGATCTGATCTAAGATCGTATGCTGGAACGAAAACAATTGCAGCGTGGAAGGTGTTTATAAGCCATTTAAGAAACACATAAAAACCGTTAGATTCACTTCAGCATAAAATATTTTGACAAATAAAATATATATGTTGAAGTGATTCTAACGATTTTTGTGTGTTTCTTTTTGTAAACACCTTCCACGCTACAATTATATATATATATGAAGAGGAACTAAGGGTGTTTCTCAAAGTTCAAAATCACGATGACACGGGTATGTCCGACTTTTCCATTTTCGATTATTGTCGTCATTGGCACGTAGTCTTAGTATTTTTATTCATTTGCCCGCTTTCACCCCTTGTGTTTAAGTGAAAACTTGTGGTTTGGTCACTTTGACTGTGACCTTAAGAGACATGTGAAAATTCCATCCAATGATTATTGTTATTGTACATATTATATCATGGTATATTATATATATATATATATATTATATATATATATATATATATATATATATATATTTCTTTTTTTTTACTTGTTTCTGTCATTTCACTGCGGCTATGCTGGAGCACACCAACTTTAGTCGATCAAATCGATCCAAGGACTTAATCTTTGCAAGCAT
>NW_021832055.1:2500-7500 GCF_006345805.1 Octopus sinensis
ATAATAATATAATAATAATAATATATAATGATAATAATAATAATAATAATATAATAATAATAATAATAATATAATATAGTAATAATAAAATAATAATAATATTGATACATACTACATAAGGAAATAAATAAAATATTTTTAACAACGTAGTGTTCTCCGATTTATCTTACAATAATATTTGTTTACTTATTGAAAACTTACATCTCCTTCGCTGGAAATCAACATAATATAACAATAGAAATAAAAAGCGATTTTCTGAAAAAAAGTTGTCATTCCATTTTTATTCCCCACTTCATCTATTTTATGTTTTAGTTAGTTTTATCCTTCCATGATTTATTTTCGCTTTATTCTACAATATTTTATTTCTTTTCTTCACTTCGCATTGTATTTTTCTGAGTATAAAGAGGTCTACGAAAATTAGATTCCATGCTCTCTTGAAGGTAAACTTAACATTGATTTCTTAGTTCAAAACCTAATGTTGTTATGCGTTCTATCGGAAACCACCGGTATGGTAATGAAAAGAATAGATGGCAATATGTATGCATGTATGTATGAATGTATGTAAAGATGGCAATATGTATGGATGGATGTATGTATGTATCTATCTATCTGTCTATCTAACTATATATGTACGTATGTATGTATGCATGTATGTATGAATGTATGTATGTATATATATATATTTATATATATATATATATAGTCGCCATGATAGATCGTTAGCCACTACACACATTTTTTCTCTCCTTGCTTCTCTCCTTGTTTTTTCTGTGTCCCTTTCTGTAGAAGAGCGTAGACTGGAAACGTAAAAGACCTTTTCTATTCCTGAGCGTTATACTAATACATCTGTTTGTTTTGTACACCACCTGTCTTCGTCTTTTGTTTTCTTCGTTAAATTCTCCCTATATATATATAATTTATGGTACTGAAGAGACAACCCATGCTAGAAATATCAGTCAAAACTGCCTCTAGAACGATATCATGTATTTATGTGGTACAAGTCAAAAGCTAAACGAACAAAGAAATTAGTAAAAAATGGATGGTTAACTCCAGATCTACGATACATGAATACAAGATATAGTTCTACAGTCAGTTTTGACTGCTATTTCTGTCAGAGTGGTGCCTCTTCGGCATCCTTCATTATTCTTATATTTATATTATCATATATCGATAATAATTATTACCCATAGAGCTTTTTCCCCATGCCTCTCTTCAGCCAGCCTCTTTCACCCCGCATTCTCACGCATGTGTAGCATATCTTTTGTTTCCTTGGTTGATTGCTCATTATATTTATGCTAGGGCAGGTTATTAGTCTGCAGCTCCTCGTGGAATGTCCAGAACCTCGCTTTCTTTTGCTTCTATTGTAAAATTATTCAGGTCCACTTTAGTTTTATCACGGCCATGAACTTGCAGCCGCAGAACCTGACATATCACTATTTTACATTTCATGTCTGTCTGTCTGTCCAGATGCGACATCACTCTTGTTTGCTGTTCAAGTGCTTACCTGTCTTACCATCTGTCAAATGCTTACCTGCTTACCATCTATTTTTCCTGTACGGTATTACTTTATCCATAGTATTAACAATTTTAAAGTCGCTACGTTGCAATAAATATATTTAGGTGCTATGTGGAGGCGCAATGGCCCAGTGGTTAGGGCAGCGGACTCGCGGTCGTAGGATCGTGGTTTCGATTCCCAGACCTAAAGCTCCACGAGGCTCCGGCAGGGGATGGTGGTGATCCCTGCGGTACTCTTTCACCACAACTTTCTCTCACTCTTACTTCCTGTTTCTGTTGTACCTGTATTTCAAAGGGGCCGGCCTTGTCACTCTCCGTGTCACGCTGAATATCCCCGAGAACTGCGTTAAGGGTACACGTGTCTGTGGAGTGCTCAGCCACTTGCACGTTAATTTCACGAGCAGGCTGTTCCGTTGATTCGGATCAACCGGAACCCTCGTCGTCGTAACCGACGGAGTGCTTCCAATCCAATCCAATTTAGGTGCTATGTCTAACAGGTCAAGCAACAGAGAAGGTTGCTTGTTTGCCCCGCATTTGTTATTGCTCTTGCTGTCACTGATTTATGTAGTTGTGAGCGTTCCATTTCTGAACTCACCGCCTTTATTTTCCTGCGAAATCTCCGTATGATAAGTACGACATTCCACCATCTCCTTGTTATCAACGTTAGGATGAGATTCAAGAGAGAAATTGCTTCCTGTATATAAACCATTCGAACCAGCTGAGAACCGGTTCATCCGTTGACCTGAATAGATATAAGAATATTGCAAGCTGCTAAGAAATTCATCGAGCAAAAATAAAAATGTGATGTTCGATCATTGTCACCTGCCCGGTAAGACACCACTCTGCACAGTCAGAATTATATAGTTCTCAAGAATTTCTTTGCATATATTTATGTATATGTATATGCGTGTTTGTGTGTGGTGTGTGTGTGTGTTTGTGTGTGTGTGTATGTGTTTGTGTGTATGTGTGTGTGTATGTGTGTGTGTATGTATGTGTGTGTGTGTTGTGTGTGTGTGTGTATGTGTGTGTGTATGAGTTTGTGGGTGTATGTGTGTATGTGTGTGTATGTGTGTGTGTATGTGTTTGTGTGTGTGTATGTGTTTGTGTGTGTGTATGTGTGTGTGTGTGTGTGTGTGTGTGTGTCTGAGTGTATTTGTTTCTGTATATGACTGCTAAAAAATACTAATAGATGCATCAGTATTAAAAAAACGAAAAATGGTTTACCAGTTCCGCTTAGAATTTCGCTGATTTTTTATCTTAATCTGTCAGAAACCTCTGGAGAGCACAAGTTCAGTCTCTTCGGCATTTTATCAGTTAATAGTGCTTTGGCAGAATCGGTAAAAATAGGCATATTTTCATTTAGTTACCTCCGTTTATATGTTCTGAATTCAAATCGCACCGAAGTCAGTTATGTCTTTCCTTCATTCGAGGCCAATAAAATATAACATCAGACGAGTACTAGGGTTTATGTTCCTTAAAATTCGTATCCTGTGTATAAATCAGAAATCATATATTAATTAATTTGAATTCATTGATTATCTCAGCTGACTTTTATTTCGAATAGAAATAAATCATTAAGATAATGATGTATTTCTGTAACTAGGAGTGCAGTTTTAATTAACTATATTTCCTGGCTCGCTGCCTTCTTTTTATTAGCGTTTGCTATTTATATGATATAATGCTTAATTTTCAGCGTGACATTCCGTGTAAAGTGGTGCAACTCACTTTTACTCATAAAGCGTTTTACTTACATCATATATTGCTCTTCACTTACGACGTCTTATCATAATTCTAATATGAAAACACATCAATCATAATTCCTGACATGCTTTCTAACTATTTTTCTGGATCTATTCTTCTGTGGTTTCCATTCACTTTCTGTAGTTCTTTTGACAAATGCCTCCAGAGATTTTTAAAGAAATTATTTAGACGTCTATCTAAAAGACTTTATATAAACGATAACTTATCGAAAAAGCTGTCTGTTAATAAACAGCTTATTACTAAATGTTATAACAGCGGTGTATATGAAGCAAAATGCAATTGCCAGTATTCATATATATCTTGCATTTTTAAAACTTCTCATGACACTGAATCGAATCTGTGGTCGTCTATATTCTACAGTGTAAAAATATTATTTGATTCAAGATTTTATATTTCTCCATTTTACTTCCATCCATGTTTATCATTACTATATATTTTCCAGTTCAAGAAGTTGGTAGTTCGTAATCGAAACACAGGTTGAAAATTAAGAACAATATCACAAATAGAACCATCTAATTAAAATTACATGCTTTGCGTTATTTTGCTTTCTATCGTCACCGGCAGAAACTACTAAACCATACCACGTACCATGTTATCCATTGTTATCCAACATAATACGTGTACCCTTACTCCAAAGCAAGGTAATAGAATGCTCTTTACTCTTTTACTTGTTTCAGTCATTTGACTGCGGCCATGCTGGAGCACCGCCTTTAGTCGAGCAAATCGACCCCGGGACTTATTCTTTGTAAGCCCAGTACTTATTCTATCGGTCTCATTTTGCCGAACCGCTTGGTGACGGGGACGTAAACACACCAGCATCGGTTGTCAAGCAATGCTAGGGGGACAAATACAGACACACAAACACACACACATATATATATACACATATATACGACAGGCTTCTTTCAGTTTCCGTCTACCAAATCCACTCACATGGCATTGGTCGGCCCGGGGCTATAGCAGAAGACACTTGCCCAAGATGCCATGCAGTGGAACTGAACCCGAACCATGAGGTTGTTTAGCAAGCTACTTACCACACAGCCACTCCTGCGCCTATAGTAGATCATTGATTAAAACTCCGTGCTGTATTTAATTACTATCAATCTACAGAATAATTTTTTCTCATTTGCAACGTGTAAATCGGTAGAGCATCAAAACAAATTTTATTGTGACATTTAGATATATAATTTTGCCCTCCAAGTTCAGATTTTATCATAGATGAATTTGAATAATATGAAACAACAGTTACTCATGTAGAACATAAAATAACATCTTGAATTTATCTTATTCCTATTTTCACTCTATCTAAAAGAAGTTGAGGTACACAACAATATAGTATCTTTTTTTTGTTTTTGCGATTAATATCCACGAAACTGGTGGCTGCCGGCTGGATAGACTAAGCTTTCAAGACAGCTGTCTCTTTCAACATATAATCTAAAAGCAAAACACGTATCAGAAACTTCGAAATGTCCTGGATAATTTAGCCTACTGTAAATAGGTAAATATTTTCCTTAAAACATTTCATAATGCAAAAGATTCGCTTTGTTTATTTAGGTCACATAAAGAGAGAATATAGGTCCAATCAATTTGATGATTAGTGAAAGATCAATGTTAGTAAATGAATACCTGGATTAAACGAATTAAAATTGTCTTTGTTAAGCTCATGTGCGTTTAGTTAGCATATGTATGTTTGCGTCTGAAAGTGTGCACATCTATGTGTATGT
>NW_021832055.1:10000-12500 GCF_006345805.1 Octopus sinensis
GTAATTTGAACACAGATGCTAAGGACAGACGAAATGCCGCTAAGCATTTTTCCCGGTGTGCTTACGATTCTGCCAGCTCATCGCTTTAAGAAGGGAAAATAATAACAAATAGAATAACGTCCGCATTAACGCCATCATCAAGAAGAACAGGAACAATTTTCGCACAAGGCCAGCAATTTCGGGGGAGGAGTGAGTATATTATATTCGATCAACCTCAGTGTTCGTCTGGTACTTATTTTATCGACCTGGAAAGGATGAAACGGAAAATCAAACTCAGCGGAATTTAAGCACAGAGCATAATGAAGGACCAAGTGCTGCTAAACATTTCCCGATTCTGCCAGCTCTCTGCCATAATTACTGGAACAATAATTTTTTTTTCTAATTGTGGGTGGGCCTAGTAGGTTACATCGACCCCATTGTTTAGCGGGTACTTATTTAATCGACTCTGAAATGAAGAAAGGCAATGTCGACCTCGGAGGAATTTTGAACTCAGATCTAACGACGGATGAAATGTTGCTAAGCATTTTGTTCACCGCCTTAATAACCGAACTAGATGCACTTTTGCATTGAACAAGATGACGACTTCTAGGATCCAAACTTCAAAAGCATTAATGAATTCGTTCTGAAACATATACACACATACATATATATATATATATATATATATATAATATATATAATAATATATATAATATATATATATATATATACATATATACGACGATAAAACGAAAAATAAGATGAAGGATGAGGAAGGAAATGAGTGGATATAATGAATTTCATTTATTTACGCGCCCTTTTCAAGCCAGGCTCATGGCCATGGTTTTCCAGGCTCATGGGCATGGTTTTCCCGTTTCTGTGTCGTATGTGGCCCCCACCCCTCAGCTGGACGGGACGCCAGTCCATCGCAGCGTTACTCAAGAAACAAGATTGAGAGAAAGTTGGAGCGAAAGAGTGCAACAGGGGTCGCCACCAACCCCTGCCAGAGCCTCGTGTTTTCACTCAATAAACACACACAACGCCCGGTCTGGGGATAGAAACCGCGATCCTCCGACCGCGTGTCCGCTGCCCTAACCACTGGGCCATTGCGCTTCCACGATATAATGAATAATTTCCAATTAATAACAAAAAGAACAGCAACAGCAACAACTGCAACAATTAAAAATTGCAGCAGCGAAGACAACAATAACAAAAACAATAACATATGGATAACAGCGACCACGACTAACACGTGAACAGTAACAAAGACTTCTCCTAGGATACCAGAGACCACGGCAACAATGACAACAGCAACAACAAAAACAAGAGCGGAAACAGCAACGGCAACAAAAGAGGAAAAACAACAAAACAAATGAAAACAACAACTAAAAAAGCATTGTTTTCTTCTTTTGTTTCAGTCCTTTCACTGCGGCCATGCTGTAGTACTGAGTTTTAGTCCTACAAATCGACCCCTAGGAGCCAACCTTTGTAAGCCTGGTACTTATTCTATCGGTGCTAGTGGCCGAACAGCTAAGTTACGGGAACGTAAACACACCAACATCGCTTCTCAATCGATGGTGGGATGAACAAACACAAACATAAACACACACACACACCACAAATTTGTGTGTGTGTGTATATATATATATATATATATAATCACTGTAGCCACATTTAAGCGGCAAATATACTTCACGATTATATATGTTGTAAGTAGCTTGCTTACGAACCGTAGGGTTCCGGGTTCAGTCCCACTGCGTTGCACCTTCGCAAGTGCCTTCTACTATAGCCTCGGCCGACTAAAGCCTTGTGAATGGATTTGGTAGACGGAAACCGAAAGTAGGCCGTTGTATATATATATATATATATATATAAATATAATATATATATATATATATATTATATATATATATATATTATATATATATATATATGTGTGTGTGTGTGTGTTTGTATATATGTGTTTGTCCCCCCAATATCGCTTGACAACCGATGCTAGTGTGTTTACGTCCCCGTAACTTAGCTGTTCATCAAAAGAAACCGATAGAATAAGTACTAGGCTTACAAAGAATAAGTCCTGGGTACAGTCAAACGACTGAAACAAGTAAAAGAGTAAAGAGAGTATAGACAGATAGATAGATAGAGAGAGAGAGAGAGGGAGAGGGAGACAGACAGATAGATAGATAGATAGATAGATAGATAGATAGATAGATAGATAGATACATAGAGAGGGAGTGAGACATATAGATAGATAGATATATAGATAGATAGATAGATAGATAGATAGATAGATAGATAGATAGATAGATAGATAGATAGGTAGATAGATAGATGACGGGTTTCTTTCAGTTTCCGTCTACTAAATCCACTCATAAGGATTTGGTCGGCCCTAGGCTATAGTTGAAGACATTTGCCCAACCAAGGTCCCATGCGGTGGGACTGAACTCGGAACCGTGTGACTGGAAAGCAAGCTTCTTACCACACAGCCACGCATGCGCCTATAGTCACATCAAGAGCAACA
>NW_021832055.1:17500-20000 GCF_006345805.1 Octopus sinensis
CCCTAGTTGAGATCCCCTAATCTAAAATATATTAGTGATAATTTAGAAAAAAATTATTATGTAGTTTTTTTTATGTAGATTTATAAAACAGACCAATGTTGAGCACGTAAATTGTTACTGTTATCTTTGTTGCTGTTGTTGTTGTTGCTGTTGCGGTTGTTGTTATTGTTGTTGTTGTTGTTGATCAAGTAAGTTATAGTAGTTCTTTTTTTCCTGTCTTTGATTTCGTTACTGTTTATGTTGTTCGTGTTGCTTCTACTGCTGCTGCTGTTGTTGTTGTTGTTGTTGTGTTGTTGTTTGCATTATGTAATGCTTCTGTTAGCATTGTGCTGTTGGAGCTGTCGGTGACGATGTAATTATTTGTTCTTACCTCTATTGTAGATGTTATTATCACTGTCGGTCTTGTTCATTGTAGTTATTCTTCTTATTGCTAACAACGCTGTAATAGCATTGTCATTGAGCTGAACAGTCAAACACTTTCGTGTTGTGTTCACTTAACTCTTTAAAAGGCCTCCTTACCGTTCTTTCCTTTAATTCCTAACCACATTTTACGTTAAAGAGAAATACTCAGAAGCCAGACTTTAACTTCCTTTCGCAACATGTCACGAAATTCTAAGAGAGAATTGAATTTCACAGCAGCAAATGATATGCTTCGTCTTGTTAGTTAGTAGTTTCGTCAGAAAGGTTGATAAAAGCTGTCTTCTCTGATTATACGTCACTGTGCTGAATCAGCAAGAGAAGCGGCCGACCCGCCATTTTGCAGTTGTTTCTATTGAAAGACGAGTTATTACGTAGAGGCGATGTCGTCTGCACCTCTTAATATGCTTTGCATTACAGCAACACACGCGAGGAAATAGAAAACAGTCGCTTTATATCATATTGAAATCCCCGTAAGAATTAGCAGATGACATGTATTTGCCGTTAATCATTCAATATTATAGAATATATTAACAAGTAAATTTATCAACGACGTCGAGAATTCGTTTTCCTTGAAGACTGATTTAGCGAACAAAGTATAAAGGCTACGACAAAATCTGTGTTAGCCATTCTTCATGGGTGTCTTGAGAAACGCTGTCTATGGAATGTTGTCGCTGTTGTTGTTGGTGTTGGTGTTGGTGGTGGGGGTGATGGTTGTCGCCGTCGTGGTTGCCTTTATTGAATTTGTTGTGGCGGTGGTAATGGCGATAGTGCAGGACGGAAACTCTAGCCAGTTCTTAGCACGATAAACCATTTAATCTTCGAAACGCTAAATAAAACTGACACAGATCGCCATTTATAAAATATTACGTTTACTTTATATACACTTTATACATGCATATATACATTTTATACTTGCGTAAATACAACCCTGTGTACATATCTATGTATCCATGTATATATATATATGCATGCACATGTTATTATTTGAATTTGAGCACATGTAGGGGGATACTTGAATGCATTTAAATTTGCCATCTGTGTTTCTTTTCATGTAGACACGTATATCTATCTATCTATCTATCTATCTATCTATCTATCTATCTATCTATCTATCTATATCTATCTATCTATCTATCTATCTATCTATCTATCTATCTATCTATCTTATTTCTTTATTGCCCACAAGGGGCTAAACATAGAGGGGACAAACAAGGACAGACAAAAGGATTAAGTAGCCCCAGTGTGTTAATGGTACTTAATTTATCGACCCCGAAAGATTGAAAGCTAACTCGACCTCGGCGGAATTTGAACTGAGTACGTAACGGCAGACGAAATACGCCTACGCATTTCGCCCGGCGTGCTAACGATTCTGCCAGCTCGCCGCCAGTCTATCTATCCATCTATCCATCCATCTATCTATCTATCTATCTATCTATCTATCAATCTATCTATCTATCTATCTATCTATCTATCTATCTATCTATCTATCTATCTATCTATCTATCTATCTATCTATCTATCTATCTATCTATCTATCAATATATCTATCTATCTGTGTGCGTGCGCGTGTTTGTGTGTGTGTGTGTAACAACATATCTCTATATGTATGCAGATAATCGGAAACAACATTTCATAACCAAATTTCGAAAAACATGTACGCTCGTGAATCGAACCGCCCTCTATTTTCAAATGGTGATTTCTGTTTAATAGTGAGCTTTTTACGTAAGTCATTCTTAGGAAGCCCTCACAGCGTCTTGGTCGATGCTGTCTTCCCTCGTTTCAATTGAGACCATATATTTATTTCAAAACACGACTGGATACAAGTTGTTTACGCTTATCTTCTTTTTGATAATATTTCTTTCAAATTTTGACACAAGGTCAAAAATTTCAGGAAAGAGGCTAAGTCTATTAGATTAACCCTAATGCTCAAATGACACTTATTTTATCGACCCTTAAATAATGAAAAGTATAGTCGTCTTGGGCGGAATTTCAACTCAGAACGTAGCGACAAACGAAATACTGCTATTTCGCCCGAAGTACTTAACAGTTCTGTCAGCTTGCCGCATTATTCTTTGTAATT
>NW_021832055.1:25000-34460 GCF_006345805.1 Octopus sinensis
CAGCCAATCCGGCGACAACAATGACGGATACCGAGCTCCCAAACCGTAGGTTAATTGTTGAGAACATTATCGATTTCAGTGATCTATAGTGTCGAAGCTTGATCAAGAAATGGCAAGAGAATGGGGTGAGGCTCAGGCATTTCAGGTCGATATTTCGTTACGTAATAAATTGAAATGGATTTAAGCAGTCTTAGAGAGTATGTCGATCGCTTGACACGCCGTCATTTTTCACCAGTTCAATGAAGATTAGCACAGCTAGAGAGCCATATTATGTTGGAATTAATTGTATTTATATTTATTGCGCAATGAAATTAACTAATTAATAAGGAGTAACGGACATTTAATTGGTTAGAATTAAGAGAGCATATTAATTTCACGTAACAGCGTTTCTATTGCTCTTATATCATTGTTCAGGATGGTGGATTAGTAGAATCGTTAGAACGATATTTGTTCCATCTCTTTATGTCCTGCGTTCAAATTTGCTCAAGGACAGCATTGCTCTTCATCCTCCTGGGATCGATAAATTTATGTGCTACTCGAATACTGACTAGTCGCCACTCTGCAAAACTTCTAATTTTGTATCCATTGTTTTGGGTAACAGTGTGGAACAGAGGCAACAAACTGATACCGTACTTGTTGCTATAAAAGGCGCACGAGCATATTAGATGTACGCAATTTCAGCTATGCATATTCAACAAAAACGCCGGATACCGGGCACGTAGTAAATTTTTGAGGCATTTTTGAAGAAGAAACAATGCGTCATATGTGCCATCAAATAAGGTACGTAAATACTACTTAGCTCTATCTTCCCAATGTCTGAGAATCTATTCTAGCCATAGTCATCTTTTTTTATTACATCTAGTTAGCTTTCCTTTTCTTTAATGCCGCACATGTAGGAACGTCTATTCTTGATAAATACTGCTCTGACATAAATACATATGTATTTATTTGTATTGTAATACTACGATTAATTTTATTGGTTAATTTTCTGTTGGCAGTCATTGGACTGTAATCATGTTCCTATATCGCCTTGAAAAGATTTTGTCGAACATATCCACCACAATATTTACTTTAATGATTGTTCAACAATCATGTAGTCAAACACATACAAACTCAGAACCTCAATCCGAAACATCGAACACTTTCAAAGAATTTGTATCGGTATTAATATTTCAAATATTTTTGTCTTTCACTGTCTTTCTCTCATTGTTTGCTCGTGTATACAGACAGACAGACAGACAGACAGACAGACACACACACACACACACACACACACACACACACATATATATATAGTCACATGTATGTATGTATGTGTGTATGTATGTATGTATTTATTTGTGTATGTACATTTGGACAGTATGATAAGAACTTTGCTTCCTAACCACACGCTCTCGAGTGGATTTGGTTGACAGAAACTGAAAGAAGCCCGTCATATAAACCGCAATGATAAACACCAACTACGACCAATTTGTAGTAATAGTCATACTTATGATACAGCTAATACGGTAACAGCGCAGGCAAATGGAGTCGGGACTGCCTTATATACAAATAAATACGATAAATATTCATGCAGAGAAAAATCAAGATGTCCTTTGATGAATCTCAGTATGAGTACAAATCTTGTATATAAATGTACCGTGCACACAAGGGTAGAGCCGGCTGATTCATTTAAGAATCGTTATCGTTGTAATTGTTGTCAGCTTTAAGACAATCAATAAGATACATTCAACATCATTGGCTGCTTTTGTATGGCGACTGAAGGAGAATAAAATGAAGTCACTAATTGTTCCACAATAAGGTACGCGAAACCATACAATATAATTTCCGTGTGATGCTGTCTATGCTCAGAAGAATCCCTATCTATTCTGTGGACTAACGAGAAGATCATTAATAGAATATCTGAAAGAATCTCGAGATGACTACACGCATATAAATGTACTTTCGCACAATGCAGCGAGAAATTTTGAGTGACCGTTAACTTAATTTAATCTACTTTAAACTATGGATGACTTACGTTTACTTTTAACCTCCCCATTCTCACAAACACCAAGTAGATAGTTAACTTGCTTTGTGATCATGAATGCACAAAATTTCAAGTGTGCGTATGCTCACATTTCTGCAGATGCTTGTATGAGCGAGTGTACTCGCGCCATGCAGCTTACCCAAGGGCGTTTATACATCCATATCTGTTAACGGTTATTTTTAATACTTTTCTCGCTGGGTTGCGAGTGTTCCTTTCCCTTTTTGCCATCTGTGATTTTATTTTTGATCTTCTATATAAATGAAGATATTTCCTGTGTCTCGCTGCTTTTCTTTCTACAAAACCGAAAGTTACATTGCGGAATAGTCATTTTAACGAGTTGTATTTATTTATCACCCAACGAGATACATCTGCACCAACGGATGCTCCTGAACCAGTTGTTGAGTGTCCCACCCATGAGACATCGATAATAAACGTATCGAAACAATTGTCGTGATTAATAATAGATACTCGTATATTCCATCTGGCCGTCTTTCATTTCATTTGCCATACATACATACATACATACATACATACATACATACATACACATCCATACATACATACATACATACATACATACATACATACATACATACATACATATACATGCGCACACATACTCACGCATATGTATGTATGTATGTATGTTTGTGTGTGTGTGTGGTTTGTTGGCGATTTTTTTCCCTCCGTCTTCCTTTTCTCTTGGACTTTCCTCTCTTTCGAGTTTATAAAGAAGCGCTTTGCACGAAACGTAAAACAACCTTTCTTTCCTTTCCTGACCCTCTTTTAATACTTTGCATGTAACACGTCCTCGCGCTGTCACACGGAGTGTGACATGGCTGGCCCTTTGAAATACAGGTACTACACATTTGCCAGCTGAGTGAACTGGAGCAACGCGAAATTAAATGTTTTCGCCTAGGGTTTCAACGCGTGGCCGGGAATTGAACTCACGACATTATGATCGTGAGCGGAATACCTAACCACTAAGCCAGGTGCCTTCACTATATATATATATATAATATATATATATATATATATATATATATATATATATAATATATATATTATATGTATGATATATATACTATATTATATATATATATATATATATATATATATTTATAATATATATATATATTATATATATATATATGTATGTATAAATATATATATAGTTAATCCAAACATGAAACCACACAACGCAAGGACGTGGAACAAATATAGTATTATTGGACGCTCAGGAACGAAGGAAGACGGAGGGGAAAAAATATGTATGTATGTATATATTGACCCTGTTATCTCCCATACTGTCCCTCTCGCGTCTGACCTTTGTCCGAAGTCAGGACGCCATGATAGATCGTTTGCTACTACACGCATTTTTTTCTCTCCTTGTTTTTTTTCTGTGTATCTTTCTGTCGAAGAGCGTAGGCTCGAAACGTAAAAGACTTTTTCTATTCCTGAGCGCTATACTAATACATTTGTTTGTTTGTGCTCCACCTGCCTTCGTCTTTTGTTTATTTTCGTAAACTTTCCCTTTATATGTATACATATATACATATGTATATGTTTATATATATATATAATATATATATATATATATATATATAGATATATATATATATATATATTCATATAAACATATATATTTGTATACTAAGTAATAATATTATATTTATGTATAAACCTTGTAGTATGTTGTTTAGAGATTGTTCTCAGATTTAAAATGGAATTATCATGTGACAGGTCATCTGACGAAACACGTTCACCTATGATGCAACCGTGCAACATGGGGCGAAACGATCGTAGTGAATTATGAAGTCTCATGAACTCCATGTTCTTTCTCTCCTATTCCATGTATGTATGTATGTATGTATGTATGCATGTATGCATGCATGTATGTATGTATGTATGTATGTATGTATGTATGTATGCATGTATGCATGCATGTATGTATGTATGTATGTATATGTATGGTTGGATGGATGGATGATGGATGGATGGATGGATATACGACACAGAAACTCCGTATTATATTTCACGAAAGAAAGATAAAATTATTCAATATAAAATCTTTAATACCCGAAAATGCGTGACATTTAATAAAACGCAAAGCAATGTGTAAAAATACCCGGTCGTTCATTGCAAAACCGCATTGTATCTGGTTTCGGGCCAACAGCGCAGCACTTTGGATATGTATCTGCAAACTTAGCGAAATCAGACAAATTTACTACATGCGGCACTCGGAAGTCATAAGCTGCACAGATTCATGTCAGCTCTCTAGAGGATGTTAGTATTAGTTCTGAGACTCTAGGGCCATTCGCTAGCATATTTTATAAACACAAAACAAAATAGAGTTAAATGGCGCCTGTTTAATTTTCCATATTATTTGGTCTTCTAATTGCAGAACTATTTTGAGACGCTGGGTGATATGTTCAATAGCAGAGTTCTGTAACAAATACTGCTACTGAGATATCCGATGCCGTACAGACAGCCAGCGCCAGTTTGATGTAACGACAATTGCTGTTTTCGAAAATGAAATTTCAAGCCGCGGGGCTTATCTCTCGTTATTGAAAATTTTCTTTCGCTCATCATATATTGCAATGCAAATAAGCAATGTTTCTTTTCGTAGCACAAATAATGTGCAAAGAAGTTTTGGTAAAATCTATTTCTCTGATATTCGATAAACTTTGTAGTATCCATTTTAAAACCTTTTTTTTTTTTTTTATTTATCTTTCTATGGGATTTACTCATAAATCCCGGATGATATCTTACATAACGGCCACAATATGACGTCCTTCACACACGTTCGCTTCTGAGTTTCTAAACTTTATGATGCACATTATCCATAAGAAATTAACGGAATGAGTTCTGAGCCGTAGATCCTTTGATTAGAACTTTGCATATGCTTGATGCTTTCTGCGACGAAATCCCGCTGATTTGAGTTTCATATGCAAAATATTGCGATAATAAAACTCCCTTGCAAATCCTTAACGGAAGCATAAATAAATCGATCTAATTAGCGATCCAAAGAGTAATTATTGGACCAGAGATAAACAAAATCTTATGGCGATCTACGGATCAGTATTAAAAATGAAAACACCGAGTACTATGTCTTCAATACTCAAAGCATCCGGTGAGTGTATAATATATATGTGTTGTGTGTGTGTATGTACGCATGTGTGTATGTATGTAGGTATATACATATTATATATATGCATATACACGCACAGTATATTATATATATATATATATAGATATATATATATATATCATGTATAGATGGATAAATAGATACATACATATATCCTGATATATAGATACTTACACCCATGCATAAATACGTGCATATATATTATATATCTATATATATATATATATATATATATTATATATATATATCCTGATATATGGATACAGTTTGTGTATCAAATAGCTAACTTAAGGCGATGGCCTCATGGAGCTAATAAGCGGTCAGCTTTATTCTTATTTTTTATACGAATGCCATATTAGTATGGCGATAACTAATATTATATATATATATATATATATATATATATATATATATATATATATAGATATATATTATATATCTATATATATCAATATATAATATATATATATATAATAATGTATGTGTGTATATATATATATATATATATAATATATATTATATATATATATATATCTATATAATACATATATATACATATATATATATATAATAATGTATGTGTGTATATATAATCTATATATATTATATCATATATATATATATATATATATATATATATACATATATATACATTATATATATATAAATATATGTATGTGTGTATATATATATATACATAGATTATGCCAAAAATTCTAGTTTAAACTCAGATTGTAAAAGATAAGTAAAAGAAGAAACAGTGCCTCATCATCACATAATTTTTATAAGATTGCTGGCTGTGAAGTACAAATATTTTAATTGTGTTCTCGATTCATTTCCCCCCAAAATGAGCAATGTATGCATTTATGCTTTATGGGCTGGGCGGAAACTCTCCTGCACTAAATAAACTTCACAAAGATAGACATAAATAACAACAGAAGCAAAATTAGAGAAAAAAAATTCCAGGAAACAAGAAAGTGTATTAATAATGGTCGCGATTATAAAATATACATACACACATGCATACATACACACAAATATACATACACGCATATATATATATACTACATACATATATAAGGTAACATATATATATATATATACGTATATATATATACGTACATTTATACATGTATATATACATATACATACATAACTATATACAGATATACATAACTATATTTTTATGTATGTATATATATATATATATACAGAGTGTATTTATATATATATATACATGCATTTATACATGTATATATACATATACATACATAACTATATACAGATATACATAACTATCTTTTTATGTATATATATATAACAGACGTGTATATATATATATATATATATATACATATACATATATACATACACATATATATGCATGCATATATACGTTTATACGCACACATGCATACATATATTTTATACATGTATTTATACATACACATATACACAACACTCCGTATGTATGAATTTACCTACGCAAACATATATATATATAATAATATATATATAAATTCTATATATATATATATATATATATATATATATATATATATATATATATATATATATATATATATGTATATATATATATACATGTACGAACAGAGATATGTGCATATACACAAAATTTTGTATATATTTATATTTATTGCAGTCACATGTTCATTTTAAATAGTTTTTTTTGTGTTACTTTTTCTTTATAGTTTGAATTTTTTTCAGTTCTGAAAATGTGTCTTTTGATCTGCGTTACAATTTAATGTGTGTATATAATATTTTTTTTCTTTTTCTTTCTTCAATTCTGATTATTTAGAAATCTCATATTCTTAGGGATTGGCAAACAACCACACAGAAGATCTGACAAACAGATACACGCACACAAGGGTGTATACTTGTCTGTGTGTCTGTATACATGTCAATATTGCATATACAAGTTAATCATAAATACGTCACATACAACAAAGCACATGCACACACGTATATACCTATTATACACACACAAACACACACACACACACATATATATATAAACATATAGGCGCAGGAGTGGCTGTGTGGTAAGTAGCTTGCTAACCAGCCACATGGTTCCGGGTTCTGTCCCACTGCGTGGCATCTTGGGCAAGTGTCTTCTGCTATAGCCTCGGGCCGACCAATGCCTTGTGAGTGTATTTGGTAGACGGAAACTGAAAGAAGCCTGTCGTATATATGTATATATATATATGCATGTGTGTGTGTGTCTGTGTTTGTCCCTCTAGCATTGCTTGACAACCGATGCTGGTGTGTTTACGTCCCCGTCACTTAGCGGTTCGGCAAAAGAGACCGATAGAATAAGTACTGGGCTTGTAAAGAATAAGTCCCGGGGTCAAGTTGCTCGATTAAAGGCAGTGCTCCAGCATGGCCGCAGTCAAATGAGTGAAACAAGTAAAAGAATAAAAGAAAGAATAAAAGAATATGCTTCCTTATATCATCATCATTGTTGTTATTGTTGCTTATATTATTACTATCATGGCGACGCTGGTAGAATCATTAGCACGCTAGACGTTATTTCGTTTGTCTTTACGTTCTGAGTTCAAATTCTGCCGCGGTCGACTATGCCTTTCATCTTTTCGTGGTCGATGAATTAAATACCAGAGAAACACTAGGCTTCGATGTAATCGAATACTCCCTCAGCCACAAAATTTCAGCCTGTTTGCCTATAATAGAAAGGATTACTATTATCATCATCATCATCATCATTATTATTATTATTATTATTGTGTGAGACAGAAGTGCATGCTATCAAAGTGATACTGGGGTAATATGGAATGGAATGGAAGCACTCCATCGGTTACGACGACGAGGGTTCCGGTTGATCCGATCAACGGAACAGCCTGCTCGTGAAATTAACGTGTAAGTGGCTGAGCACTCCACAGACACGTGTACCCTTAACGTAGTTCTCGGGGATATTCAGCGTGACACAGAGAGTAACAAGGCCGGCCCCTTTGAAATACAGGTACAACAGAAACAGGAAGTAAGAGTGAGAGAAAGTTGCGGTGAAAGAGTACAGCAGGGATCACCACCATCCCCTGCCGGAGCCTCGTGGAGCTTTAGGTGTTTTCGCTCAATAAACACTCACAACGCCCGGTATGGGAATCGAAACCGCGATCCTACAACCGCGAGTCCGCTGCCCTAACCACTGGGCCATTGCTCCTCCACTGGGGTAAAATATACTAAGCTCAGTATACCCATCATGACTACCCATCTGATAAGGGTACGCCAGGCGAATGCATCACAACCAAATGTGCGCAACATGGTGCTCTCATATCCAGATAAACAGTACGTAATCTTGCAGGTGGAGCCTAGTTAGAATTTTCTTCTAGTCGAGTAGCCCATCCCGCTCTAAAGGTCCCTGAATAAGAATTGTTTAAGGATGTTGAAAGGATGTTGAACCACCTCTGTTTCCAAAGGTCAATTATCCAAACCTCTAAGAATTCCTTTCAAGACATGGCTATGATGCTCTCCACTACTTCTGCTCATGATCAGAGATGCACATATCTTCAGCCACTAAGGGTCATGCTCAACTGGTGAAGGTCAAACAACTGACAAGCAAATCTGTGGTATTGAGCAGAATATTTGCTGTAGCCCATCTTTTATACCATGACAAACAATGTACAAGATAACACTTCCAATCAGTTAAGATCAGAAGCCACGAGAGCCACTGTTTGGTACTGCATCAGGGCATCTATTATTATTATTCAGTAGTTTTATTTTTTATAGCGTGCTTTCACTTCACTACCGAGCGCAGCTCTGTGTGCCTTGGGTATGTGCTGTGATTTGTTGTGATGCTCTGATGGTTATTGTATGGAAAGTGTTCTGCGTAGGATGTGTGCAGTGCCTAGTAGTGCAATTTTCTGTATGTTATATGTGTTTGTAAGTCCTGGTGTTTTTGTTATGTATTTGTCTGAATATTTTTTTATCATGCCTAATGCACCTACTATGATAGGAATTGTTTCTGTTTTCAGATTCCACTATTATTATTATTACTATTATTATTATTATTATCATTATTATCATTATTATTATTACTATTATTATTATTATTAATATTATTATTATTATTATTATTACTATTATTATTATTATTATTATTATTATTATTATTATAGTAGTAGTAGTAGTAGTAGTAGTAGTAGTAGTAGTATTAGTAGTAGTAGTAGTAGTAGTATTAGTAGTATCATAAAATTTTACGCATTATATTCATAGATTTTCTAGTTCGTAAGTAGAAGCGACCGTTCACA
>NW_021832056.1:0-10000 GCF_006345805.1 Octopus sinensis
AATGGTAACACCTAGCATCATAATTTTCAGATGTCTATAAAACCGTCAAATACTTGTATATATTTATGTTCTTTTATTATTATTATTATTTTATTATTATTATTAGTAGTAGTAGTAGTAGTAGTAGTAGTAGTAGTAGTAGTAGTAGTAGTAGTAGTAGTAGTAGTATTGTTGCTATTATTATTATTATTATTATCATTATTAGTGTTGTTTAATACGTTTTACTAAAATTGCTGTTTCTTTTCAGATATCATCAGGAAAAAGGTAATTAAAATTCATTAAAATGACAGACCTATCGGATTTTCAAAAAATTCAAATTGTTGGTGCACCAATTCACACGGCTACAGCTGTTACTGAATGGCACGAAGAACAGTCTAGTGAAGTTGAACATATTATCTGACCCCCCACAGTCCCCAGATCTCAATATTATTGAACATTTATGGTGCATTTTAGAAAAACAAATAAGGAACCGATATCCTCCACCATCATCACTACAAGAACTGGAGACTGTTTTAGCTGAAGAATGGACAAAAATTCCTTTGGAAACAACTCAAACTTTGTACGAGTTCATACCTTGTAGAATTCAAGCTGTAATTAGTGCCAAATTGCTTGAATAATTTTTAAGGTGTTTCCATTATTTTTTTCCAACTCTTGTATATATATATATATATATATATATAATGTATGTGATCACCGTGACCGACCAGGCTATCAGATGTTGCTACACACCGCTGGTCACAATGCGAGCTAAACGAGCAGGCCAACAGAAGAAAGAGTGAGAGAAAGTCGTGGCGAAAGAGTACAGCAGGGATCGCTACCATCCCCTGCCGGAGCGTCGTGGAGCTTTAGGTGGTTTCGCTCAATAAACTCTCACAACGACCGGTCTGGGAATCGAAACCTCGATCCTACTACCACGAGTCCGCTGCCCTAACCACTGGGCCATTGCGTCTCCACATATAATGTATGTATACGTATATATATACAATCTATGTATACACGTATATTTATATAGATAGACAGACAGATAGATAGATAGATAGATAGATAGATAGATAGATAGATAGATAGATAGATAGATAGATAGATAGACAGATAGATAGATAGATAGACAGAGTTAGATAGATAGACAGAGATAGATAGATAGATAGATAGATAGATAGATAGATAGATAGATAGATACATAGATAGATAGATAGACAGACAGATAGATAGCTAGATATAGATAGATAGATAGATAGATAGATAGATAGATAGATAGATAGATAGATAGATAGACAGATAGATAGATAGATAGACAGAGTTAGATAGATAGATAGATAGATATGTTTCTTTATTAGCCACACAGGGCTGCACACAGATAGAACAAATTACAAGGTAGAGCTTTTCTTTTGAAGGTTAAAAAAAAAAAAGGAAGGGGGAGTTTCGATCAAAAGGGATCGTAAAAGGAGAGAAAGAGGACAAAAAAAGGGGGGTTAAAAAAAAGGGGGAGAGGAAGAAAAAAAAGAAAAAAAAATTGATCAATAGGGATCGTTATCACAGAAATGTCAATATGAAGTGTAAAGGGGAGGACAGGTGAGGTTTACCCGTGGAAAGAAAAGCCTACGGAAAAGACCACGGTAACCTCGGTCAATGGAGTCACATGTTATATTTCTTTTTTTTTTTTTGCAAATAAGCAACTCTCTGTTTTCAATTTCTGGGTTCATAGGATCATGCTCAAGGTGGCTTCGTCATTCATACGTGCCATTCTTGCTACATTCACCCATCTTTTTTTTTAAACATTCGCTAGACAAAACTTGCCTCTCTACTCTCACTTTCCTTTCAAGTGGTACTTGAAGAAGTTGGATGAGAGATTGACCAGAGAGGAAAGTGTTTGTCTCCAATCCTTTCAGACGCGTCCACCAGATACATTCTTTCGCCATAGCCACAAGGATGATGAAAATAGCTCTTCCTTCCCGTTTGAAGGAGGAGGCGTGACAATATTAACGATAGACTCGCTGATAAACCGACTCGTCCCACACGTGACAGCAGTTGTTCGACATAAGCCCACAGGTCGGAAATTGTTGGACACTGCACGAGTGCGTGCAGAACGGTTTCGTCGCTCTGACCGCATCTCGGGCAGGTCGGCCCCGTGTTTCTCGAGCCGTGTCTGTAGAGCTTATCCCGAACGGGTAGCGCTTCTCGGTAGCACTGCCAGGCCAGGGATCTCTGGAAGTTGTCCATGGGCCCTGGCCCGAAAGTCGTCCTGAACAGGCGGGTCAGGTATTCCTCGTCGACGTCCAGGTTCGCCCCGAGCTCGTCGTCGTACCTCCCCTCCACTAAACCCCTATAGAATGCTTTGGTTGTGTTGAAGTCACTCAAGGTCGACCCAGGACGGCAGAGTTGCTTGAGAGCAACGCGACACTCGCGGTGCCATTCGCCCTTCTTCGGCCTCTTTTTGATCCACGACTGCAGTTCGGTCATGGAGACGAGCTGCGGGAAAGCGTGCCTCACAAACGGCGACCACACCTGTTCACCGTCGTCTACATAGAGCCAGAGATGTCGCAGATAGATAGATAGATAGATAGATAGATAGATAGATAGATAGATAGATAGATAGATAGATAGATAGATAGATAGATAGATAGATAGATAGATTAGATAGATAGATAGATTAGATAGATTTAAAGCAGCGAGATTTCGGTCAGTTTATATAATAGCTATTGCAAATGCCGATGTAATCGTCATTCATAGCGGTGATGATAAGGATGATGATGAGGATGCTGCTGCTTCTGCTGCCGGTGGTGGTGGTGGTGGTGGTGGTGGTGGTGGTGTGTGCCGACATAGCCTTCGGTCTGCTCAAAATAACCAGACCAATGATTGAAAACGTTCCGACTGTGTCCAACTTATTGGTTTCGGACTGCACTGTCTAATATGTTCCTTATTTAGAACGGTAAGGTATGATTTGAGTAAAATTTGGTTGCTACTTCTGGGAATTCCAGTGACCACAAAGTGCTTTAATCTTAGAATTAAATGGGATTTGATTTACTGTCTGTTGCCTTTTGGCCAGCCCTGTAAATATAAATATATACGAGCAAAACGCCCCCTCCAATGGACGGTGCTGAGTTGTCAAACATTTAAACCAAATTTTCTCAAAACTTGTCCGTCGGCCCATAGGCCTCCCCTTTGAGAAACACTGATTTAACCTAAATTTGAGACACCAGCAAAAGAAGAAATATTCCAAAGGAAAACGATTTCCTACGGCTTTATCGATCGCATTCTCACCTGGAATCGATTTTTGTAATTTTTTTCAAGACTTATACACGCCCTGATACCGTCGGTATCTACATATCAAATTGCCCGAGATCCTAGAAGCCACACACACAGACAGAACGGATTTTATATAAGAGATAGGAAGGAAAGGAAGCACTCCGTCGGTTACGACGACGAGGTTGATCCGATCAACGAAACAGCCTGCTCATGAAATTAACGTGTAAGTGGCTGAGCACTCCACAGACACGTGTACCCTTAACGTGTCTGAGGATATTCAGCGTGACACAGAGAGTGACAAGGCCGGCCCCTTGAAATACAGGTACAACAGAAACAGGAAGTAAGAGTGAGAGAAAGTTGTGGTGAAAGAGTACAGCAGGGATCACCACCATCCCCTGCCGGAGCCTCGTGGGGCTTTTAGGTGTTTTCGCTCAATAAACACTCACAACGCGAAACCGCGATCCTACGACCGCGAATCCGCTGCCCTAACCACTGGGCCATTGCGCCTCCACATAAGAGATAACATACTAAATGAATAAATATTCGAAAATATTTATATAGATATTATTACTCATTATTATCATTAATAAAATGAATAATAACAACAATAATATAGATGTTCAACAAGCAAAAGCCGATAAATGGCAAATCCAAATTTTTGTAAATAATTTATAATTATAATAGGGCACATGCGATGCCAGCATTGTTATGAAAATCAGTGACTCTGATTTTCACAACAGTGTCAGCACCACGAGTGCCCTATTATAATTATATAGATATGTGTATATATGAAACGTGTCAACTTGGTAAAGTGTCTTCTACTATAGCCACGGGCCGACCAAGGCCTTGTGAGTGGATTTAGTCGACGGAAACTGAAAGAAGCCCGTCGTATATATATATATGTGTTTGTGTGTGTGTGTGTGTGTCTTTGTGGCAATTTGTCTCCACCACCATCGTTTGACAACCGATGTTGGTGTGTTTTATGTTTAATATTATGTTTAATATTAGCAATTCGGCAAAAGAGACCGATAAAATAAGTATTATTAGGCTTGCGAAGAATAAGTCCTGAAGTCGATTTCTTCCACTAAAATACCTTTTAAGGTGGTGCTCCAGCATGACCGTAGTTAAATGACTAAAACAAGTAGAAGAATAAAAGAATATGTATGTATATATATGTATATATATGTATATATATATGTGTGTGTGTGTGTGTGTGTGTGCGTGTGTGTGTGTGTGTGTGTATGTGCGTGTATGTGTGTGTGTGTGTGTGTGTGTGTTGTGTGTGTGTGTGTGTAGGAACAATGGCCCAGTGGTTAGGGCAGCGGACTCGCGGTCGGAGAATCGCGGTTTCGATTCCCAGACCGGGCGTTGTGAGTGTTTATTGTGCGAAAGCACCTAAAAGCTCCAACGCTACAGAAACCGGGAAACCAGGCCCATAAGCCTGGCTAGGCTTGAAAAGGGCGACGTTTATCGTTTATATATATATATATATATATATACATACATTCCCACACACAGACAACCATACATATAAACATACGCAGATAAACTATTGGAACTTTAAAAGCGTCGTACTGACATAAATCAGGGGTACAGGGGTTAGTAAGACGATGTCATATCTATTTCGTACAAGTGATAATTATTGTATATTCTAGTGATAAATATGTTTGAAAAGTCTCGAGTTGGAGACTGATACGAAGAAGATAATGTTTGGTTTTCAAGATATGAAATAAATAGGATATTAACGAGTTATACAGGAAGTACATGTGATGGATGATAGGATTATTTCTAAAATAAAGGCGGCGAGTTGGCAGAAACGTTAGCACGCCGGGCGAAATGCTTAGCAGTATTTCGTCTGCCGTTACGTCCTGAGTTCAAATTCCACCGTGGTCGACTTTGCCTTTCATTCTTTCGGGGTCTATAAATTAAGTACCAGTTACGCACTGAGGTCGATATAATCGACTTAATACGTTTGTCTGTCCTTGTTTGTCCCCTCTGTGTTTAGCCCCTTGTGGGTAGTAAAGAAATAAGTATTTCCTTTGCCGTTGCGTTCCGAGTTCAAATTCCGCCGAGGTCGACTTTGCCTTTCATCCTTTCTGGGTCGATTAAATAAGTACCAGTTACACACTGGGGTCGATATAATCGACTTAATACGTTTGTCTGTCCTTGTTTGTCCTCTCTGTGTTTAGCCCCTTGTGGGCAGTAAAGAAATAGAAATTTCGTTTGTATTTACGTTCTGAGTTCAAATTCCGCCGAGGTCGACTTTGCCTTTCATTCTTTCGGGGTCTATAAATTAAGTACCAATTACGCACTGGGGTCGATATAATCGACTTAATCCATTTGTCTGTCCTTGCTTGTCCTCTCTCTGTTTAGCCCCTTGTGGGCAGTAAAGAAATAGAAATAGGTATTTCGTCTGTCTTTACGTTCTGAGTTCAAATTCCGCCGAGGTCGACTTTGCCTTTCATTCTTTCGGGGTCTATAAATTAAGTACCACTTACGCACTGGGGTCGATATAATCGACTTAATCTGTTTGTCTGTCCTTGCTTGTCATCTCTGTGTTTAGCCCTTTGTGGGCAATGAAGAAATAATAACATAAGGGGGATCAGCCATCTGAATGTGGCTAGGGTCAGGGCGGGGTGGTGGGGGTGTTACTGATGCATTTAGCCCCAGGCGAACATCAACGTCACCAGAAGAGCTGACACCATCTCGGTGTCCTTGCCAGCCTGCAAAGGGAGATCAGCCTCCCCGAAGATACGGATAATTATTTCTAAAATAGGCGAACTGCCGGAATGTTTAAAGCATTTGATTGAATACTGTGTGGTATGTGTTCTAACACTCAATGATCTGAGTTCGAATCTATCGATGCCAATTTTGCATTTCATCCAAAAGAATGAAAAATCTTTATACTTTTAAACTATATGTTCTGTGATTCTCAACAATTTTTTGCCAATGGACCCTTTTGGTTCTACACTACTGGGCCTCCTTAGCCATTTGATATATTTAAAAAATCTTACTATATTTTTATAATTTAATATTATTAGGAATTATATAAAAAAATTTTGAGTAGGTGTAGGAGTGGCTGTGTGGTAAGTAGCTTGCTTACGAACCACATGGTTTCAGGTTCAGTCCCACTGTGTGCCACCTTGGGCAAGTGTCTTCTACTATAACCTCGGGCCGACCAAAGCCTAGTGAGTGGATTTGGTAGACGGAAACTGAAAGAAGCCCGTCGTATATATATATATATATATATATATATATATATATATATGTATGTATGTGTGTGTGTGTATTTGTGTCTGTGTCTGTCCCCCCAACATCGCTTGACAACCGAGGCTGGTGTGCTCACGTTACCGTAACTTAGCAATAGAATAAGTACTCGGCTTACAAAGAATAAGTATTGGGGTCGATTTGCTCGACTAAAAGGTGGTGCTCTAGCATGGCCACAGTCAAATGACTGAAACAAGTGAAAGAGTATCGTAGACCTACAGTAATCCTTCGCCATATCTCGGTTCACCTATCGCGCACTCAGTACATCGCGGATTTTTCTGGCTAATATATGTAAATTATATCGCGGATTTTCAGTATATCGCGGGTTTCTACGGCCGATAGGTATTTATATTTTTTTAGATTTTGATTATGTCTGAGGGAGGTTTTACAACGTAACACCCACAATAGTCGAGGGATTACTGTAATTGCAATATATTGTACATAAATTTTAACAACAAAAATGTACATGGACCACGTTTGTGAACCACTGCATATATTGATGATTTATTAACATATTTTCCCATAGAAGATGAATAGAAGCATGTCCGATATTAATAGTTAAAGTAAAAAAATATCAATTTTTTCGAATTTAGGCACAAGGTCTGAAACTTTCGGAGGGAGGAAGTTAATCGATTATATCGACCCCTGTGTTCAACTGGTTCTTATTTCATCGGCCCCGAAAGGATGAAAGGCAAAGTGGAATTTGAACTCAGAACGTAAAAACGGATGAAATACTACTAAACATTTTGCTCTCTTGATTTTTACCTATTTCTTTACTACCCACAAGGGGCTACACACAGAGGGGACAAACAAGGACAGACGAACTGATTAAGTCGATTACACCGACCCCAGTGCGTAACTGGTGCTTAATTTATCGACCCTGAAAGGATGAAAGGCAAAGTCGACCTCGGCGGAATTTGAACTCAGAATTTCTTGATTTTTAACGTTCGTAAAATCTGTCCATAGGATGAGAGCTCAGACTTTCAGTTTACCATGCTTTTTCTCAATACATTCTTTGCAATCTCCCCACTCTCTTCTCTCACGTTCAGTTCTTTGTGTATTACCTTCCGTTCTTATTATTTTCAGAACGTAAAGCCATTTCTCCTGGCTTTACGTTCTGAGTTCAAATTCTGCTGAGGTCGGCTTTGTCTTTCATCCTTTCACTGGAGGTCGAGATTATCGACTAGCCCCTCCCACCAAATTTCAAGGAATTATGTTATAATGCTTCTTTATCATTGTCTCTCTTTCGCTTCTCACTCTCTCTCTCTTTCCTTCTCTCTCTCTCCTTCTCTCTCTCTCCTTCTCTCTCTCTCCTTCTCTCTCTCTCTGTCCCTCTCTCTGTGTTCCATTTTCTGTCCTTCTCTCTGTCTTTCTCTTTCCCTGTCTCTCTGCCTTCCCTCCCACCCCCTCTCCCTTTTCTGCCCTCTCTCTCCCTCTCTCTATCTGCCTTCCTTTTTCTCTCTCTCTCACTCTCTCTCTCTCTTTCTCTCTCATTTCTATTATTCTCTTCCATTCATTGAACCTTCGTTTTAACTCTATTCTCTCTCCCTCTCTCTCTCTCTCTCTCTCTCCTTCTCACTCACTCACTTACTCGCACACTCTCTCACAATCTCTCTTTCTATCGGTTTGTCTATATCTATATCTGTCTAACTATGTCTGTCTCTTTCCTTGACTCTCTCTCTCTCTCTCTTCTCTTCTTGCCTCTCTTCGGTTATCTTTCTCTCATTGTCAGTTTCTCCTTTTTCCCCTCTCTCTCATTCTTACTGTCTATCTATCTATATCTATCTACCTCTTTCCTTGTCTCTCTTCTTGTCTTTCACTCTTTATCTTACACTTTTAATCTCTTTTTTGCTGTCTCTCTATCACACTCATTTCTCTGTCTCTGTCTCTCTGTTTTTCTCTTTCTCTCTCTCTCTCTCACTCTCTCTCTCTCTCTCTCTCTCTCCCTGTCTCTCTTTGTCTCCCTTTCTCTATTTCTTTTATCTCTTAAACACTCACTTTCCTCATGGAGAATGTCTAAAACTGACCTCATACGAGGAATAATAAACTAAAAAAGGAAATTAAAGATAAACCTGTCTGTCTGTTTGTCCGTATTTTTATTTGTCTGTCTGTCTGTTTGTCCGTCTGTCTGTCTCTCCATTTATCTTGTATATTTATCTACCAATTCAAGAAAGACAGAAAAAAAGAATCAAACAAAATAAATGGCAAATAAACAATGAAAATTCATATAAAAACTTTTACAACCAGTAAACTATGAAATACTTTGGGATAAATGAAAATCTTTAGATATAAAATTTATTGCTTTGTTGTCAACAGATATCTGCACGTTTGGTGTTCCATAAAATGTAATTGATGATCGTTTGTCTTACATTTTAGGTGATTGGTGTTTGCCATTCTCCCACGTACTTAAGTAGTCGTAGGTTAGCGTAGATAACCGAACGGATGGGGTATTGGGCAACTGGCTATGACGTCGATAGTAAATTTTGTTCAGGGAGAGCTGGCGACAGTGGGGGTGGTGACTGTAGGGGAAGGCTGGCGACAAGGGGTTAGTTGTGATAACGGTGACAGTTGGCAGCCAGGCCAGTCTTGATTGATTACTTAGGTCAGTGGTTCCCAACCTAGGGTCCACGGACCCCTGGTGGACTGCAAAGTTAGTACCGCGAGTCCGTGAGCTAAATTCAAAATTTTATAAATATATGTGTGTGTGTGTGTGTGTGTGTGTGTGTTGTGTGTGTGTGTGTTTGTGTGTGTGTGGTGTGTGTATGTGTGTGTGTGTGTG
Organism: Octopus sinensis; assembly: GCF_006345805.1. NCBI lineage: Eukaryota > Metazoa > Mollusca > Cephalopoda > Octopoda > Octopodidae > Octopus > Octopus sinensis. The sequence continues at coordinate 9,293 of NW_021832056.1, forward strand.
TGTGTGTGTGTTGTGTGTATGTGTGTGTGTGTGTGTGTGTGTTGTGTGTGTGTATGAAAGAAGGTTTGAAAATGTAATTATAAAGATATTTATTCACTTGACCGGTTTCACTTTTTTAGAAAAAGATTGTCAAAAGTTAAAATGTAAATCTTTGTATAAGCTCTGTTGTGTTAAGTACTGGTTATCGCAAAAGTATTACATATATACATTCTTTGATAATAACAAGAAAATGTTAAAACATTTTACAAGAAAGTATTTAAGAAAGTAATCAGAACGGGACTCCAAAAAGTAAAGTTCAAAAAATCATGTTTGTTTGGTAGTATATATATATATATATATATATTATATATATATATATTATATATTATATATATATATAACACACAGAAGGAGATATATATAAGAATTTAGAAAAAATTGTAGAAGAATAACTGACCTTAAGAGAATATGTCAGAAAGGTCAGAATCGAAAGAATCGAAAACAAAGTCGACTTCGGCTGGATTACAACCCAGAATGCAGAGAGCCTCAAAACATTTCGTCAGACCCCTTTTTTTATGATTTTGCCGATTCTCGGTATCACAGCCATGATGAATTCAAAGAAAGAATTTCCAAATAATTGGATGAAACTTATAGCTAAGGGGTACAGGGGTCAGGTAACAGAATATCATGTCACAAACATCACTTAAGGGAGAATAAACGATTATGTTT
>NW_021832056.1:15000-33667 GCF_006345805.1 Octopus sinensis
TCCAGACGATATATGGAAACGACTGAAGGCAATCGAGGAGAGCTCCGTATGATGAGGGGAGATAATCTCGAGAACAGTGAATTCTCCAAAGGTGACATGCAGTTGTTTGTACGCGTGGGAGCTTATGTGCGTGTCTGTGCGTCGTGTATGTGTATATATATATTGGCATATTTCAAATTTCACAAATATGAGACGTGTTATGATGTCAAGAAATGTGGTATTTATTGACATCTACTTGTATAAAGGACAATTCTGTCATCATTATGACATTTAAAACTCGTTAGATTGAAAATAGTGAAAATTGCTCAAATTTGATGCTTTTTATTTATTGAAAATACTTAAACCACGTCTTTTGTTTACACTGTTGTAGTTGCATTTACTTTAAATGAGATTGAAAAACCATGTTTTCAAAGTTATATCAAACTCCATACATGGATCTGCTTTTTCATGAAGCCGTATCTATCCTAAGAAATGGCGACAATACCGGAAGTGTTCAAAAATCGATATTTTAGTTTGTGAACAATCTTGACGTTATTGAGCAAAATGGACTTCGTCTCGAAATCAGCACCTCAAAATTACTGGGCAATATGTCTCCAACACCAGACAACAAAAACCACATTCTCCAGTGTAATATGTTTGTTCCTTCACGAGCCATGCCTGGCTCATGAGAGCCAGTTTCCCAGTTTCCTTGGCATATAGGTTCCCCACCTGGACGGGACGCCGGTCTGTCGCAGGTGAGCTGCCAGATGTAGGAGGAAAGATTGAGAGAAAGTTGTAGCGAAAGAGCCAGCAGAAGTTCACCATTACCTTCTGCCGGAGCCGCGTAGAGCTTAGGTGTTTCGCTCATAAGCACACACATCACCCGGTCTGAGATTAGAACCTGAGGTCCCTCGACTGTGAGTTCGCTGCTCTAACCACTTGGCCACGTGCCTCCACTGAGTAATATGTGTATGTGTGTGTGTGTGTGTGTGTGTGTGTGTGTGTGTGTGTGTGTGTGTGTGTGTGTGTGTGTGTGTGTGTGTCTATTAATGTATCTGTTTCTTTATTGCCCACAAGGGGCTAAACATAGAGGGAACAAACAAGGACAGACAAACGGATTAAGTCGTTGACATCGACCCCAGTGCCGGCTTGCCGCCTTCAAGAATCTTTTCTACTCTAGGCACAAGACCCGAAGTTTTGGAGGAGATGGTCAGTCGATTAGATTGATCTCAGTATGCAACTGGAACTTAATTTATCGACTCGGAAAGGATGAAAGGCAAAGTCGACCTCGGCGGAATTTGAACTCAGAACGTAACGGCAGACGAAATACGGCTACGCGTTTCGCCCGGCGTGCTAACGGTTCTGCCAGCTCGCCGCCTTCGTGTCTATTAATGTATCATAGCTGGACCCGTGGAAGTTACACGATTGTTTACATTTAAAGCATAACGTAACAATTACTCTGGAATATATTTATTCTAATAGTCATAGTTTGTTGAAAGAAATTAATCACTCATGGGTGGATAAACAAGAGGAAAAATTAAGTTATTTTTATATTGTCGCAACACCTACTCATTAATTACATTCCATTCGTTACACTGTTTATATTCGTATAATTATTTGTATCATTAGATTCATTACACCATTAACTATCATTATCCCTTTCATTAATTTACACCCTTAATTTTATACTCCCTTATAAAAACAGTGTTTTAACAGATTGCTCTTTCAACTTTGTTATTTACTACCCTAATAACATCAGTCACTTCCAAACGCAAGGGAATGGAATGTGTGACTGTTCATCACTAAATACTGGCTGTGTTAAATGAATCTCGATTTTATTAAATGTTTGACCCTGTGTTTATTAGTTGTCATTGAACAAACAATCTAACATGAAACCTTGTCTTTTGTAAAATAAACGGAAAGTTTTTTTTAACTGACTGGGTTCTAGCTAAACTCTGGTTATTAACAATCCTCTTACCAGGCAAGGCACCACTTATTAATAACCTTCTTTACAATTACAATGTAAATTGACAATTTTTAGTCTAGTTTCGTCTCAAAGCCTTTGATTATTATCAGCCCTTGGGCATTACTGTCTCGAGTTGTAGAACTGATAGGGCTGGTTACTCGGTTTCCATGATGGTTGGGATCCGCGACGGAACGGAACGCCATCCTGTCGCAGGGTTATTCATTTACAACCGAGTGGGCTGGAGCAACTTAGAATGAAGCGTTTTGCTTAAGAATATAACACACAGCCCGTTCCAAGAATCAAAAGTATGACCTTGCGATCGCGAGTGCAACACCCTAACCACTCATCGACGCGTCTGCTGAATGCATGTATTACATAACATCATTACAACTGATCCTGAAGGGGCAATTATTTACTGACTTTAAGATCATGAATCTTCGTTTCTGAACGACAACTTTACTTCTGCTGATAAATGGATTTAGAATTTGACCAGTTATTTTTAGCATGTCATATAACCACATAATTCTTTTCTACTCAAGGCACAAGGCCCGGAATTTTGTAGGAGGGGGCCCAGTCGATTATATCGACCCCAGTACGCAACTGGTACTTAGTTTATCGACCCCGAAATGATGAAAGGCAAAGTCGACCTCGGCGGAATTTGAGCTCAGAACGCAGCGGCGGACGAAATACCTATTTCTTTACTACCCAGAAGGGGCTAAACACAGAGGGGACAAACAAGGACAGACAAACGGATTAAGTCGATTACATCGACCCCAGTGCGTGACTGGTACTTAATTTATCGACTCCGAAAGGATGAAAGGTAAAGTCAACCTCGGCGGAATTTGAACTCAGAACGCAGCGGCGGACGAAATACCTATTTCTTTACTACCCAGAAGGGGCTACACGCAGAGGGGACAAACAAGGACAGACATAGGTATTAAGTCGATTACAACAACCCCAGTGCGTAACTGGTACTTAATTTATCGACCCCAAACAGATGAAAGGTAAAGTCGACCTCGGGGGAATTTGAACTCAGAACGTAACGGCAGACAAAATACCTATTTCTTTACTAACCACAAGGGGCTAAACACAGAGGGGACAAACAAGGACAGACAAACGGATTAAGTCGATTACGTCGACCCCAGTGCGTAACTGGTACTTATTTAATCGACCCCGAAAGGATGAAAGGCAAAGTCGACCTCGGCGGAATTTGAACTCAGAAGGTAACAGCAGACGAAATACCGCTAAGCATTTCACCCGGCGTGCTGACGCTTCTGCCAGCTCACCGTCTCCTATGACCACATAATTACTGCCTCGATTGATGAATGAGGTTTCCTAATTGAATCGTAGAGATTCCCTTGGCTACCATTATTGGTGTGTGGAGCCACCATTATTGCGAGTAGAGTCTTCTCTATTGAATTCTAGAATTTCTTTTGGTTTTCTCATAGTTATTTTCTTGTTGGCTTGCTTAGAGCTTTCCTTATTGCCTCACATATAAGCTCTCACATCTCGTAGGAGCTTCTTTGTTTAGTTCAGTACTTATAGTTATATATATATATATATATATATATATAATATATATATATATAAATATAGTTCAGTACTTATAGTTATATATATATATACAGCCTGTTTCATCTACTGAGAACATTTATTATATCATGAATGTTCTGCACTAACCAACCTCTAAATACCCAGCACGACTGCGGAGTATTGTACTCCTGCTTGGGTGACTATGATGAATTGAGAATTCTTCTCAGCATCTACTGTTTTTGGCAGCTGAACCTCCATCCATTTGCAGATACAAGTGACATAAGTACAGAGCGAGTGTTGGGTTTCACTTGGCATCTCTCGCCAACCAGCTTGCGCAAGATGCATATAAAAATGGTAGGAGTTTAGAACTCTTTACCATATATCTTTCATACATAGGACATCTTTCTCTCCCCCTCTCTCACTCTGTCTCTCTTGTCTATCATCATACTCATACCACGACATAAAAAAATATGCAACACTTTGCGTTCGAAGAAGGTCGTTCATTATTTATCATTGAATCCTGCTTTGTGATGAAACTGGACGTGTTGAAGGCAACGTTATTAACGTTGCCAGGCGGCGAGCTGGCAGAAACGTTAGCACGCCGGGCGAGATGCTTAGCGGTATTTCGTCTGCCGTTACGTTCTGAGTTCAAATTCCGCCGAGGTCAACTTTGCCTTTCATCCTTTCGGAGTCGATAAATTAAGTACCAGTTACGCACAGGGGTCGATGTAATCGACTTAATCCCTTTGTATGTTCTTGTTTGTCCCTTCTATGTTTAGCCCCTTGTGGGTAATAAAGAAATAAGAAACGTTAGCACGCCGGGCGAAATGCTTAGCGGTATTTCGTCTGCCGTTACGTTCAGAGTTAAAATTCCGCCGAGGTCAACTTCGCCTTTCATCCTTTCGGGATCGATAAATTAAGTACCAGATACGCACTGGGGTCGATGTAATCGACTTGATCCGTTTGTCTGTCCTTGTTTGTCCTCTCTGTGTTTAGCCCCTTGTGGGTAGTAAAGAAATAGGTAATTCATCTGCCGCTACGTTCTGAAGTCAAATTCCGCCGAGGTCGACTTTGCCTTTCATCCTTTCGGGGTCGATTAAATAAGTACCAGTTACGCACTGGGTTCGATATAATCGACTTAATCCGTTTCTCTGTCCTCTCTGTGTTTAGCACCTTGTAAGAAATAGTTATTAACGTTGCAGGCTTCAATGAATGGGATTATTGTTGGCCATGGGAATAATGGTGATGATGGTGATGATGTGGTGATAGACAGACAAACGGATTAAGTCGATTATATCGACCCCAGTGCATAACTGTACTTAATTTATCGACCCCGAAAGGATGAAAGGCAAAGTCGACCTCGGCAGAATTTGAACTCAGAACGTAACGGCAGACGAGATACGGCTACGCATTTCACCCGGCGTGCTAACGGTTCTGCCATTCGCTGCCTTCTTTGGAGGAAATATTGGCCATTTTTCATAGCTTCAAGGATAAACAAATAGAAAATAACAGATGCTGACCAAGGACAAAAATCGTGCAGTGTAATGACAAATAACCACAGAGAATGCTAACATTCTATTAACATTATTGTTAATAGAATCATCTATAAAAAAAAGACAACGACAACAATATATTTCTTTATGCCCACAAGGGGCTAAACATAGAGGGGACAAACAAGGACAGATAAAGAGATAAGTCGATTACCCCAGTGCGTAACTTGTACTTTATTTATCGACCCCGAAAAAGATGAAAGGCAAAGTCGACCTCGGCGGAATTTGAGCTCAGAACGTAACGGCAGACGAAATACCTATTTCTTTACTACCCACATGGGGCTAAACACAGAGGGGACAAACAAAACAAGGACAGATAAAGAGATTAAGTCGATTACCCCAGTGCGTAACTTGTACTTTATTTATCGACCCCGAAAGGATGAAAGGCAAAGTCGACCTCGGCGGAATTTGAGCTCAGAACGTAACGGCAGACGAAATACCTATTTCTTTACTACCCACATGGGGCTAAACACAGAGGGGACAAACAAGGACAGATAAAGAGATTAAGTCGATTACCCCAGTGCGTAACTTGTACTTTATTTATCGACCCCGAAAGGATGAAAGGCAAAGTCGACCTCGGCGGAATTTGAGCTCAGAACGCAGCGGCGGACGAAATACCTATTTCTTTACTACCCAGAAGGGGCTACACGCAGAGGGGACAAACAAGGACAGACATAGGTATTAAGTCGATTACAACAACCCCAGTGCGTAACTGGTACTTAATTTATCGACCCCAAACAGATGAAAGGTAAAGTCGACCTCGGGGGAATTTGAACTCAGAACGTAACGGCAGACAAAATACTATTTCTTTACTACCAGAAGGGGCTACACGCAGAGGGGACAAACAAGGACAGACATAGGTATTAAGTCGATTACAACAACCCCAGTGCGTAACTGGTACTTAATTTATCGACCCCAAACAGATGAAAGGTAAAGTCGACCTCGGGGGAAGGGAATTTGAAATCAGAACGTAACGGCAGACAAAATACCTATTTCTTTACTAACCACAAGGGGCTAAACACAGAGGGGACAAACAAGGACAGACAAACGGATTAAGTCGATTACGTCGACCCCAGTGCGTAACTGGTACTTATTTAATCGACCCCGAAAGGATGAAAGGCAAAGTCGACCTCGGCGGAATTTGAACTCAGAAGGTAACAGCAGACGAAATACCGCTAAGCATTTCACCCGGCGTGCTGACGCTTCTGCCAGCTCACCGTCTCCTATGACCACATAATTACTGCCTCGATTGATGAATGAGGTTTCCTAATTGAATCGTAGAGATTCCCTTGGCTACCATTATTGGTGTGTGGAGCCACCATTATTGCGAGTAGAGTCTTCTTATGAATTCTAGAATTTCTTTTGGTTTTCTCATAGTTATTTTCTTGTTGGCTTGCTTAGAGCTTTCTTATTGCCTCACATATAAGCTCTCACATCTCGTAGGAGCTTCTTTGTTTAGTTCAGTACTTATAGTTATATATATATATATATATATATATATATATATATATATATAGTTAGTACTTATAGTTATATATATATACAGCCTGTTTCATCTACTGAGAACATTTATTATATCATGAATGTTCTGCACTAACCAACCTCTAAATACCCAGCACGACTGCGGAGTATTGTACTCCTGCTTGGGGACTATGATGAATTGAGAATTCTTCTCAGCATCTACTGTTTTTGGCAGCTGAACCTCCATCCATTTGCAGATACAAGTGACATAAGTACAGAGCGAGTGTTGGGTTTCACTTGGCATCTCTCGCCAACCAGCTTGCGCAAGATGCATATAAAAATGGTAGGAGTTTAGAACTCTTTACCATATATCTTTCATACATAGGACATCTTTCTCCCCCTCTCTCACTCTGTCTCTCTTGTCTATCATCATACTCATACCACGACATAAAAAAAATAGCAACACTTTGCGTTCGAAGAAGGTCGTTCATTATTTATCATTGAATCCTGCTTTGTGATGAAACTGGACGTGTTGAAGGCAACGTTATTAACGTTGCCAGGCGGCGAGCTGGCAGAAACGTTAGCACGCCGGGCGAGATGCTTAGCGGTATTTCGTCTGCCGTTACGTTCTGAGTTCAAATTCCGCCGAGGTCAACTTTGCCTTTCATCCTTTCGGAGTCGATAAATTAAGTACCAGTTACGCACAGGGGTCGATGTAATCGACTTAATCCCTTTGTATGTTCTTGTTTGTCCCTTCTATGTTTAGCCCCTTGTGGGTAATAAAGAAATAAGAAACGTTAGCACGCCGGGCGAAATGCTTAGCGGTATTTCGTCTGCCGTTACGTTCAGAGTTAAAATTCCGCCGAGGTCAACTTCGCCTTTCATCCTTTCGGGATCGATAAATTAAGTACCAGATACACTGGGGTCGATGTAATCGACTTGATCCGTTTGTCTGTCCTTGTTTGTCCTCTCTGTGTTTAGCCCCTTGTGGGTAGTAAAGAAATAGGTAATTCATCTGCCGCTACGTTCTGAAGTCAAATTCCGCCGAGGTCGACTTTGCCTTTCATCCTTTCGGGGTCGATTAAATAAGTACCAGTTACGCACTGGGTTCGATATAATCGACTTAATCCGTTTCTCTGTCCTCTCTGTGTTTAGCCCCTTGTAAAGAAATAGTTATTAACGTTGCAGGCTTCCAATGAATGGGATTATTGTTGGCCATGGGAATAATGGTGATGATGGTGATGATGTGGTGATAGACAGACAAACGGATTAAGTCGATTATATCGACCCCAGTGCATAACTGGTACTTAATTTATCGACCCCGAAAGGATGAAAGGCAAAGTCGACCTCGGCAGAATTTGAACTCAGAACGTAACGGCAGACGAGATACGGCTACGCATTTCACCCGGCGTGCTAACGGTTCTGCCATTCGCTGCCTTCTTTGGAGGAAATATTGGCCATTTTTCATAGCTTCAAAGGATAAACAAATAGAAAATAACAGATGCTGACCAAGGACAAAAATCGTGCAGTGTAATGACAAAATCACCAGAGAATGCTAACATTCTATTAACATTATTGTTAATAGAATCATCTATAAAAAAAAGACAACGACAACAATATATTTCTTTACTGCCCACAAGGGGCTAAACATAGAGGGGACAAACAAGGACAGATAAAGAGATTAAGTCGATTACCCCAGTGCGTAACTTGTACTTTATTTATCGACCCCGAAAGGATGAAAGGCAAAGTCGACCTCGGCGGAATTTGAGCTCAGAACGTAACGGCAGACGAAATACCTATTTCTTTACTACCCACATGGGGCTAAACACAGAGGGGACAAACAAGGACAGATAAAGAGATTAAGTCGATTACCCCAGTGCGTAACTTGTACTTTATTTATCGACCCCGAAAGGATGAAAGGCAAAGTCGACCTCGGCGGAATTTGAGCTCAGAACGTAACGGCAGACGAAATACCTATTTCTTTACTACCCACATGGGGCTAAACACAGAGGGGACAAACAAGGACAGATAAAGAGATTAAGTCGATTACCCCAGTGCGTAACTTGTACTTTATTTATCGACCCCGAAAGGATGAAAGGCAAAGTCGACCTCGGCGGAATTTGAGCTCAGAACGTAATGGCAGACGAAATACGGCTACGCATTTTGGCCGGCGTGCTAACGTTTCTACCAGCTCGCCGCCTTCATCAGCATCAACAATAGCAACACAAAATATAACTCGCAACACCCCAAATATCAACAACTCTCTCGCTCGCAAATTGATTTAACAACAGGTTTATTCAAATACATTGTTGCATTTTGTTTCGTTTTGTTTTTCTTTTTTAGACATTTGTCATTATAATAAGATATTTCGCACAGCTCCTGCTATGTGCTTTTCTGTAAATACATCTCCATCGTCCACAATATGTACAACACCGAAATCTGGGTCACTGTCGTAGCTTTACTCACTCAGTCAGATGTCACAGCCGTGAATTATCATCGCCATTACCTCTGCTCGAGACATTTATAATTTTAAATATTTTCTCTTTACATTCTACTTGAATTTACTGATGTAGAGGAAAATATTTTCTTCTGTTTTATTTTGACTGCAACTTTTCTGGTTTAAACGTTTAACTCGCTGTTATTCTTTCTCGTTTTCCGTCTTCGTTATTTATAGCTCAAAAACATAAGGTTTCTTCCATTTTTTATCTTTAACTTGTTTCGGTCACTGGACTGCGCCCATGCTGGGGCACCGCCTTAGAGGATTTTTTTTTTTTTAGTTGAACAAATCGACCCCAGAACATTTTGTCTTTTAAATCTACCGGTCACGTTTGCCGAACCTCCATGACACGGGGGGCATAAACAAACCAACACTGGTTGCCAAGAGGTGGAGGAACAAACACAAACACAAGTACAACACACACACACACACACACACAACACACAAAAAGGAGCGCGCGAGCGACTCACTTCCACAGAGTCCGTCTATCGAATTCATTTACAAGGCATTTGTCGACCTGGTATAACAGAAGACGGATCTTTAGCTTTTGACCAACAGATTTAAAAAATAATTTTTTCTAACTAAACACTTTCAAACTTCGGACACTAGTAGAATGTGTCATATAAAACATCTTTTACTTTTAGCATTTTTGAGAAAAACTTATATTTACGAAGTTATTTCACGTTAAAGTTCTCGTATTTCGGCAATTTCAACCAATCAATGACGTGTATTCGGCTGAATAAAATTACTGCCGTTGTTTGTCAACAACAACTATCGGCAGTGTATTTTTCGTTTGCCACTGTTATTTATGACATCGTTCGTGCGTTTGTACTGGTTTTAAGGTTTTAGGGTTAGGGTTAGGGTTTTAGTGTTAGGGTTAGTGTTTTAGGGTTAGGGTTAGGGTTTTAGAGTTAGGATTTTACGGTTAGGGTTGTCATAAATAACAGTGACAAACGAAATATACACCGCCGGAAATTCTTGTTGACAAACAACAGCAGTAATTTTATTCAGCTGAATACACGTCATTGATTGGTTGAAATTACGGAAATAAGACAACTTTAACGTGAAATAACTTCATAAATATAAGTTTTTCTCAAAAATGCTAAGAGTAAAAGATGTTTTATGACACATTCTACCAGTGTCCGAAGTTTGAAAGTGTTTAGCTACAAAAAATTATCTTTTAAATCTGTAGGTCAAAAGGTAAAGATTCCAGAAGACACCCTTCCGAGGTTCCACGCAGTGGCACTGAGCCCCAAACTACGCATGTTATATTAGACCAACGCTCAGTTACGATATAACATAGCACTGGTCTATTGTAGCAGACCTCTGGCCTGTCTTAAATGAGCGCTGTGGCCCGTCGTAACAGAGAGCCGGTCGTAACAGTGTGCTGGTCTGTCGTAACACAGCGCTGTTATATAACAAAAAGCTAATCTATCGCAAAATATCGAGGAACTTTTGCAACCGAGCTCTTGGTTTATTGACAGAGCGCGTGTCCAACTCTTTATTGTATCTAACGTCGTTTGTAACTGCTTCAATTTCGTATCCTACCCAGCTCGATATGACATTTTACTTCACCAAATGTAATAAATATTGATCTCTGAAATGACACAAGACCTCTCTTTTGGTAAGAATATAATTATATCGATATTAGTGAAGTGGTAGCCATCGTCTTCAAAAGTAAATAATCTTGATGAATTTTTTTTTTTTTTACACAGCACATGAGTAAGCACGTGGAAGAAGATGTGGTTGATTAAATCTATACCAATGATTATTTTGTTTTATCGACTTCGGAAGAATGAAAGGCGAGGTTTACTTTGGCGAATTTCCAAATTAATATCTAAAGAGGTTTATCGAAATATGGACAAATTGAACAAGCATCCGCTTAAAATATTGGTTTGTCAAATAAATTTGTTCGTTTTTCCCCCTCTTCGTATGATTGAAAAGTTTTAAAAAATTTATTCCAATTTCAAAAACGATAAACAAAAGTTACAGAGGGAAAATAAAGTTAAATAAAAGCATGAAACACTGCGATAAAAATATTTTTCGTGTTCATTCAAGTAACTATAATAAAAATAGAAAATAAATGTGCCCTTTTAAAGCTTAGCCAGGCTCATGGGCCCGGTTTCCTGGTCTGAATGGCGTATGTGTTCCCCAGCAGTCCATCGCAGCGTTATTCCTTTTTGCCAGCTGAGTGGACTGGAGCAACGTGAAATGAAGTCTTTTGCTCAAGAACACAACATATCACTCGGTCCAGGAATCGAAACTACAATCTTACGATCATGATGCTGACAGCCTAACCACTAAACCACGCGCCTCCACCCAAATAACTATGGAACGGATTAAAATAATTGTGGGAGGGGCTCAAATAAAATTTTTAAAAATCAAGAAAATTGAACGAATTTAACTGACAACCCAATATTTTAGTGGATCACAATGCGATAATTGATGACATAAGCCCACAATAAACTACTATAGGCTACAAAGATTAAAAAAATGTCTTTATACCTATTTGTTTACTACCCACAAGGGGCTAAACACAGAGTGGACAAACAAGGACAGACAAACGGATTAAGTCGATTATATCGACCCCAGTGCGTAACTGGTACTTATTTAATCGATCTCGGCGGAATTTGAACTCAGAACGTAGCGGCAGACGAAATACCTATTTCTTTACTACCCACAAGGGGCTAAACACAGAGGGGAGAAACAAGGACAGACAAACAGATTAAGTCGATTACATCGACCCCAGTGTGTAACTGGTACTTATTTAATCGACCCCGAAAGGATGAAAGGCAAAGTCGACCTCGGCGGAATTTGAACTCAGAACGTAGCGGCAGACGAAATACCTATTTCTTTACTACCCACATGGGGCTAAACACAGAGGGGACAAACAAGGACAGACGAACGGATTAAGTCGATTACATCGACCCCAGTGCTTAACTGGTACTTAATTTATCGACCCCGAAAGGATGAAAGGCAAAGTCGACCTCGGCGGAATTTGAACTCCGAACGTAGCGGCAGACGAAATACCCATTTCTTTATTACCCACAAGGGGCTAAACATAGAGGGGACAAACAAGGACAGACATAGGTATTAAGTCGATTACATCGACCCCAGTGCGTAACTGGTACTTAATTTATCGACCCTGAAAGGATGAAAGGCAAAGTCGCCCTCGGCGGAATTTGAACTCAGACGAAATACCGCTAAGCATTTCGTCCGGCGTGCAAACGTTTCTGCCAGCTCGCCGCCTTTCTCTCTTTATACCTAGTCAAAAGAAATGCCTAGTCTCTTATGCTCTCTCAAGTGTGAGTGTATCTTTTGTACACTGTTGCAGCTGTTTAGTAAAGACACTCGCTTCACAACGAATTGGCTTCAGGTTCAATCCTACTGCGTAACACTTGCGTGTTTTTCTATCATAACTTCAAGTGGATTAAGGATTTGTAAGTAAAATGTGGTTGACAGAAACTATCAAGCCCGTTCCTGTTCGTTTCGTTTAACACTACAGACTTTACTTTGGATGCCGTTGGAAATTAACTGTTTCATGCAGTTGGAGTGTGCGGTATAAGGATAACCTAAGGCGGCGAGCTGGCAGAAACGTTAGCACGCCGGGCGAAATGCGTAGCCGTATTTCGTCTGCCGTTACGTTCTGAGTTCAAATTCCACCGATATCGACTTTTCCTTTCATCCTTTCGGGGTCAATTAAATAAGTACCAGTTACGCACTGGGGTCGATATAATCAACTTAATCCGTTTGTCTGTCCTTGTTTGTCCCCTCTCTGTGTTTAGCCCCTTGTGGGTAGTAAAGAAACAGGTATAAGGATGCCTTCTCTTTCTCCCACCGATCTTGGAGGCCCTAAAATTTTGTGGCTGCTACTCTTTATCCTCTGACTAAAATAGGGGCTATATGTTAAGTTTTAGCTAGAATTTAATACTTTTGCAGAATTCTACTCCATTGGTTTCAATTACAACTATAATGTTTTCGTTCGTTTCTTGGACCAGAATTAACCCTTTTCATACCAGTGGGGCTTCGTTAAAATTTCTTCTATGTTTTGCGAAATGGAAAGCAGTTCTCAGTGGAATGGAACCTGAGATCTGGAGTCGATTACCAAACGAGAAAACTTGATTTAGAAAGAAAATCATGTTGCAAAAATTCTATAATTTTATTTTTTTCAGAAAGTACGATTATTCATTTCAATTAGTCATTAGATACTTTTCTCTTAGTAGCGGTAATGGCGATGGTGGTGGTAGTAGCGATAACAGTAGAGGTGGTAGTGATGGTGGTAGTAATGATGATGGTGGAGACACAAAAACAGGCGTGCGTTATTAGCTCATATAACGTGACTCAAATTGACAGAAAAACCTGAAGGGAGTAAATATGATAAGGGTACATAATGATATATCATACAGTATCATTTTTCCTGTCAAAAGATAACATATAACTATTTCTATTATTAAATATCCTTACCTTGTCGTTATCACATGTTATCACTAATCTTTTGCTATCACAATAAATATTATTATGCAGTTTGCCATATATTTGATAGCACTATATCACGGTCTCTATGGAGACAGTCTGGGATTCATGAGGTGTCATTCCACTTCGCTTACCTCTCCAATAGCATTTAGTTTGTCATTTCTCAGTTCCCTTCAGCACCATTTGCCGGTAACCCTTAGAGTAAAATTAATAAATCTAGTTTTATGCTATGTATTACACATATTATGGAGGCGCAATGGCCCAGTGGTTAGGGCAGCGGACTCGCGGTCGTAGGATCACGGTTTCGATTCCCAGATCGGGCGTTGTGAGTGTTTATTGAGCGAAAACACCTAAAAGCTCCACGAGGCTCCGGCAGGTAGGTAGTGGCGATCCCTGCTGTACTCTTTCACCGCAACTTTCTCTCACTCTTTATTCTGTTGGCCTGCTCGCTTAGCCAGCGGGGTGGCGTCATTCGAAGGCTAAAACAATGCGAAGCGCATTGTGACCAGCGACGTGTAGCAACGTCTGATAGCCTGGTCGGTCACGTGATCACGTGATTACACATATAAGTATGTAGAGTTAGTTTCAATATTGTTAGGAATAACTTTACATTTAGAAGTGGAATGTACGATTTCCTGTGATTCAGACCGTCTCATGATCCCAGCAGACAAAATGGAAAAGGCGCTGCCCCGGAGGATCGCGAATGAGATGCGATAGAATGACCACTCTGATTCACGGGACTTTCACGTGTGGATATCCATCTCCGCTCTGACAGTGCTGAGCAGGGAAACTGTCCCGGGGCTGAGAACGCGTAAATCTTTCTTTACGGCTACCATAGAATTAATCCCTTTTTTAGTTCATTCTTACGCAAATAGTAGTGGTGGAAATGGAGGCGGCGGCGGCGGCGGCGGCGATGGTCGTACTCACGGTAGGGATCAAGCTGGAAGTAGACGTGATACTAATGATGTAGGTTTTACACTTTTACATGTTTCAGTCATTTGACTGTGGCCATGCTGGAGCACCGCCTTTAGTCGAACAAATCGACCCCAGGACTTATTCTTTGTAGGCCTGGTACTTACTCTATCGTCTTTTACCCGAACCGCTAAGTTCCGGGGACATTGGTTGTTAAGCGATGGTGAGACGGAAAAAATACAGACACACAAACACACACACACAAACACAAACACACACACACACACATATATATATACGACGGGCTTCTTTTCAGTTTCCATCTACCAAATCCACTCACAAGGTTTTGGTCAGCCCAAAGCTATAGTAGAAGACACTTTCCCAAGGTGCCATGCAGTAGGACTGAACCAGGAACTATGTGGCTGGTAAGCAAGCTACTTACCACACAGCCACTCTTGCACATTAATAATATTGTCGCGATGTGAACGCTAATATTTGTGGTCCTCACTCACAGAAGAGAAAATCATTCAACTCAAAAGAGGAAACTGATGAAACTGTGATACACTGTTCAGGTCTATGCTACATACATAGAGACATTAGCCATAAAAGATTATTTCTTTAGGCTACGTAAACAAGGCAATGGTGATGATTAAATAAGGACTACTATCATTGTAACCATTCAAATTATCTCACCGCACCTTCCCTTACAAATTCTTAGTTCAAATCCCATTGGAGCTGGAATTGATTGAAATTGTTCTCTATCCTTTCGGGTTTGGTAAAAGGAAGCTTTATTTCGTGGACTCACGTATTTGTGCTCAACGATGTTGTTAAACCTCCATTAACAGCACCCTATGCTGGTCCTTTCCGTTTTCCTTCATGCACGGATAAATTTTTCACTCTAGACCTTCACTACAGACGACACATATACAGCATTACAAACACGGCCCGCACACCCACCTTCACATTCCATGACTACCATTGGGGTCGAGTAGGTACCGGACAAGGATTCTGGATTCGTTTTCCGGGGTTTTTTTTACTTAATTTTTGAGAGCGGTTGGGTTCATTTTTAGTATTCTTATTTGCGAGGGCAGTCGAGTTCATCTCTGGCTAATCGTTGAGAGGACATTGGTGTTGCCCAAGCGGAGGTTTGTGCTCTCTGAGTGCTCTTGTTCTTTTTTATTTTATCATCGCAGTCAGGAAAAGAAGGGCAGCGCCATGAACCGTTATGATATGTATGTATGCGTGTGTACGTGTGTGTGTGTCTGTGAGTGTGTGTGCATAGGCATACACACACACATATTATATATATATATATATATATATATATATATATATATATATATATATATGCATGCATGTATGTAAGCATGTATGCATGCCATGTATGTATGTATGTATGTATGTATGTATGTTTGTATGTATGTATGTATTAGTGGCTACATTACCCAGTCTCTCACTTCCCTATTTTTTACACGCGCTTATGATGTAATTTAAGGAAGATTTCATTGCAATTTGAAGCAAATCGAGCGACAGTGAAGAGACATCCTCATTGGTTCAATCTGACAGAAGTTAAAGCAAAGGTTGTTTGAAATTTCACAGGCATATCCAGCAATAAATAAACAGAGGAAGAAACATGAGACATTGTGCCATCCAAAATGATACATCGTAAACCCTGTATGCATTGGCCCTTCTATAATAAATATGAGGTCTGGGGTATTTTGAACAGCTTAGTTATTAATTTACTCTTAGTGAAGTCATTCCTAATAATTCATGTTATGTAAACCTTATAGTTTTCAACTCAGGATTGCCGCGTAGGCGCCATAACAATATAAGATATTACAACAGGACTACTGCTGAGACAGACGTAGATATACATACACAACCACAAGTTCGTAGGTAAGTATATTTAAACATACGAGACATAAGCACACATTCACAAATATACATCCCCTATATACACGGAGATATTGTAGATATGCATGTATATATAATATATATTATATATATATATATTATATATATATATATATCTGTAAAATAATATGGCGACAATTATCCCATAGCCAAAAGCTTCGATGCCGAGGTGGAAATCCACAACACCATCTCTAGGGAGATGTACTTGCATAGCATGTGACCTGATCTGAGACCGTGTGCTGGAACGAAAACAACTGCAGCGTGGAAGGTGTTTATAAGCCATTTAAGAAATTAAATTTAAATGTTGAAGTGAATCTAACGACTTTTGTGTGTTTCTTAAATGGCTTATAAACACCTACCACGCTGCAATTGTGATATACATATATATATATATATATATGTGTGTGTGTGTGTGTGTGTGTGTGTGTATATATATATATACATATACACATATATATATGTATATATATATATTCTTTTATTCTTTTACTTGTTTCAGTCATTTGACTGTGGCCATGCTGGAGCACCACTTTAAATCGACCGAATCAACCCCAGGACTTATTCTTTGTAGGCCTAGTACTTATTCTATCGGTTTCTTTTAACGAAGCACTAAGTTACGGGGACATAAACACGCCAAAATCTGTTGTCAAGTGATGGTGGGGTGATGACAAATGCAGATACACAAATACATACATATATATGTATGTATGTATGTATATACGACAGGCTTCTTTTAGTTTCCGTCTACCAAATCCACTCACAAGGCTTTGGTCGGTCCGAGGCTATAGTAGGAGACACATGCCCAAGGTGCTACGCAGTGGGACTGAACCCGGAACCATGTGGCTGAGAAACAAGCTTCTTACCACGCGGCCACTCACTTAGGCATTACGAGATTAATAACCCACTGTAGAACTCAATATACAAACTACATACGCACATATGTATGTTTGATCAGTGTAGAGGAATAAGAAGAGGAGGAGATGACACAGGAAAAACAATGGTAATGGGTAGCATAACTTTATTACCTTACAGCTGTTTCTGAGGTAAGATGCTGCAGACTTTTAGTTGAGTGTTTGAATAGCATTATACAGTTTTATCGGAGCCTCGAGTATGAAGTGCAATTTATTTTGGAAAAAGAATTGAATTACATTCGTGCACTGTACAGAGAAGGCATTACCAGTGAGAAAGCCATTACTGCATATAAAAAAATACGTGTGTATGCCCTAAAGGCAATTAGTTTTACAAGTAGAAAAAATAGAGAAAACATAAGTATATTATACAAATGCACATGCACTCGTTAAACGCACAGACACACAGCGCAGAGACACACACAACACAGACACATACACAAACACACAGACGCGCATATATGTGTGTGTGTGTGTCTGTGTGTCTGTGTTTGTGTTTACATAAATACACACATAAACCGACATCTCTTAAAAAAAATCCTAATGACCTTAAACAATCTTGTTCTCCTTCCACTCCTTTCGCTAATCTCTGTTTCAGTGCGTATAGATCTATCCGTGTTTATAAGAGTTTTCAATCTGCATATCTCCATCTGCGAATATATATATATATTATTATATATATATATATATATATATATATATATATGATGTATGTATGTATGTATGCATGTATATATCTATATATATATACATACGTACATGTGTGTGTGTGTGTATCTATCAATAATGTGTATGTATGTGTGGTATGTGAGTGGGATAGAGAGTGTATGTATATACATATATACATATGAATAGGTATGTGCGTGTAGGGGTTGGT
Organism: Octopus sinensis; assembly: GCF_006345805.1. Taxonomy (NCBI): domain Eukaryota; kingdom Metazoa; phylum Mollusca; class Cephalopoda; order Octopoda; family Octopodidae; genus Octopus; species Octopus sinensis. The sequence continues at coordinate 33,071 of NW_021832056.1, forward strand.
TTCTGTCCTTCTCCAACTATTTTCTGTTTCTCTGTGTGCATATGTAGTTTGTACATGTATGTCTGTAGATAATTCATGCACGTATGTGTGTGTGTGTTTGAGTGTCTATGTGTGTGTGGCTGTGTATCTGCGTGCATTTTTCGAGTGCATGCGCATATATATATATATATATATATATATATATATACATATATACTTATATTTTTTCTACTTTTCTACTTGAAAATCTAATTGCCTGTAGGACATAGACTTTTTAAATATACATCAATAATGTCTTTGTCACCCGTAATGCTTTCCCTGTATATTGTACAGATGTAATTCTTTTTTCCCAAATAAATTGCATTTCACATTCGATGCTCCGACGAAGCAACACGATGCTGTTCGGACACTCAACTAAGAGTCTTCTTTATCTTGTAGTAGAAACAGCCGTAAGCTGTATCGTCTCTTTTCCTTCATACAAACACACACACACACACATATTTATATTCTTTTGATTGTTTCAGTCATTTGACAGCGGCCGTGCTGGAGTACCACCTTTAGTCGAGCAAGTCCACCCCAAGACTTATTCTTTGTAAGCCTAGTACTTATTCTATCGGT
>NW_021832057.1:0-2500 GCF_006345805.1 Octopus sinensis
GACATAAATAGAACTTACAGTGGACAAATTCTTGCTTATTCAATTTTCATCACTCCAAGGTCTATAAAAGTCATTAAGCAATCGAGCATCGCGTGCTGGGGACGACGCTCTGGATTACCCTTTCTCCATTCAACATGGTTGGCCCCGTGACTCAATTGGAAAATCCTCCTCATTATCATCATCATCAGTATCATTGCCATCATCATCGTTATTAAGAATATCAAGAAGAAGAAGAAGAAGAATCCTTTCTGTCATAGGCTCAACGCCTGGATTTTGTGGAGAGAGGATTAGTCGATCACATCGACCCAAGTACTCAACTGGCACTTAATCGACCCCGAAAGGCTGAAAGGCAAAATCGACCTCGACTGGATTAGAACTCAGAAAGTAGAGCTGGACCACATGCTGGTGAGCGTTTTGTCTGACGTGCTATCGATTTGGCCAGCTCACCAATGATAATAATGCAGTACCAGGCAGTGACTTTCATGGCTTTTGATCTTAATTAACGCTTATCAGTTGTCTGACCGTAACCAGTTGAGCATGCCCCTTAGTGGCTGACGATGTGTACATCTCTGACCACGAGCAGAAGTAGAGGGGAGTATCATAGCCACGGGTTGAGAGGAATTCTTTGGGATTTGAATAATTCGCCTCTGGAAACATTGGTGCTTCGTTCAACATCCTTCAACAAACCTAATTGAGGGACCTTTTGAGCGAGGTGGGCTACTCGATCTGAAGAAAATTCTTACTGGGCCCCACCTGCAAGGTCATGCGCTATTCATGTTGATATGAAACCACCATGTTGTTCCCACATGGTTGTAATGCATGTGCCCTTATATATGGGTATTCATGATGGGTATATTGGGCTTCGTATATTTGTACACCAGTGTCACTTTGATGGCATGCTCTGCTCTCTCTATAATAATAATAATGATGATGATGATGATGATGATGATATTTTAAAAGGATTGACGTAACTTTTCACAAAGGTAAACGGACACGACAAAGAGCGCGATGCGATTGCGATATTTTATCGGTTGAACGCTATTTCGCCAACGAGCATGTCTTTGTGGAGTTCAAAATAAAAAGTGATAAAAATGCAACATTATATAAATTCAGATCTAAATCTGGTGTCATTCTATCAACGTGTGGACGCTGGTTACTCTCGTTCATACTTTAGATTTGAATTTCTATAATTTTGTATTTTTATCCTTTTTTATTTTGAACTCGACAAAGACAAGATTGCTGTCGAAATGTCGTTCAACCAATAAGATATCTAGTGCAGTCGCATCGCGCTGTTGGTCTTGTCTAATAATAATAATAATAATAATAATAATAATAATAGTAATAATAATAATAATAATAATAATAATAACAATAGTAATGGTTTCAAATTTTGACACAAGGGAAGCCATTTTGGGGAGGGGATAAATCGATTATGTTGATTTCAGTGTTTCATCGGTACTTCATTCATTCACACCAAAAGAATGAAAGGTAAACTCGACCTCGGTAGAATCTGAACTCAGAACATGAAGACGGCCGAAATACCTATATCTTTACTAACCACAAAGGGCTAGACACAGAGGGGACAAACAAGGACAGACAAATGGATTAAGTCGATTGCATCGACCCCGAAAGGATGAAAGGCAAAGTCGACCCCGGCGGAATTTGAACCCAGAACGTAACAGCAAACAAAATGCCGCTAAGCATTTCGCTCGGCGCGCAAACTATTTTGCCAGCTCACCAATAATAATAATGATGATAATAATAACAATAATTATGACTATTATTATAATTTTTATAATTATCATTATCATTATCATCATGATTATTATTATTATTATTATTATTATTATTATTATTATTATTATTATTATTATTATTATTATTATTATTATTATTATTATATTATCATTATTATTATTATCATTACTAGCAGTAGTCCTGCTACTGGTGCTCCTACTTAAGAAAACGGCCAAGAACTGAAGAAGAGTGAAGGGATAGCATTGATCAAAGCAACACAAGTATATTAACTATAGTTATTGATCTTGGATGGAAGTTAGGTAACGTTGAATATAGCAGAATGTAACTCAGTCGATACGATGGTCTAATACCGTTGCCTTATGTACTACTGTTGCTTGTGTGTCTTAGTAATTACGATGATCATGATGAGTGAAAGGGGAGATGCTGACCGTAGTGGGTGTGATATTGGTGATTATAATGGTGGTGCCAGTAGTGGTGGTGAAGAGGTGACGCGGTGATGATGATGATGATGATGATGATGATGATGAATGATGATGATGACGGTTACAACGACGATGACGACGATGATGATAAGGAGGAGGAGAAGGAGGAGGAGAATGAGGAGGATTGTGATGATGATGATGATGATGATGATGATGATGATGATAAAGATGACGGGGATGAAGTGGAGGAGAAGGATCGTGATGATGACGATTCCTCTCTGCTGGTACTTATTAAAACTCTTGCTAATCCTCCAAAACGC